>NC_057946.1:36926950-37026950 GCF_018555375.3 Anguilla rostrata | reverse complement strand
CGGTACTGCTGCCATCTTGAGTTTCGATTAGTTTCTGGGGCATTTCGCCTTCAGCCAGTGAAACGCACGTTCAGTTGAATGCTGAGATGGATGATTGACTTTTGCCAGTGAAGAATATTCCACTTTTTGGCCCTCCTTGGTTGCTTTAGCGGTGTATTTGGATTCATTGTCCAGCTGCACGATCGAGCACCATACAGCTTTCAGGCCTCATGTAAGGAAACCGCACATTTCAAATGCAAATTTCACTCCTCCAATCAACTCTAGTCCTTCTTTCATTAGCTTTCTTTTTGTTGTGTAAAGACACAGGAGCTGGCCAAGAAACAGCTCCACAGCCAATTGTCCAATTACTTTTTGTCTCCTACAATGGGGACTATGTGTAAAATTGGCTGTGATTCTTACACAGATCAACCAATGCAGATGAAGACAGCCTCGAATTAAAGTTGACATCCTGCACTTTAACCGTATATTCGCTGTTTCGTTTCAAAGTCAATGTGCTGGTGTACAAAACAACGAAAATTGTGGCACTGTCTAAATACTTACGGACTGTGTTGTTTGTGTGTCCGTGTGCGCAATATACAAATCAATAGATAATATGAATGCTCGCAATACAAATCAATAAGGAATATAAATGTCCACATTATAAATCAATAGCAGTATGAATACAAATATACAGCAAATGTGTTGACATCATGGGTACAGATAGCAGAGCTCATATGGAGAGACTGTGTATAATAGCTCATACTGAGGAACAACAGCCCATCCTCCAGCAGCCTTTGTATACAGACCCGTTTGCCGACTGCTCACCACTAGCCTGTGTACCCGTGTACGCGTGAGAAAGATGGATGCCCTCAGTGGTCTGGTCTTAGCGGCATAAAACTTGACCTCCATCTGCATATTCACCAAAGGCATCTCTTACTCTTTATGTTCACTGACCTCTGAGCATCAACTGCATTGAGCATCAAATCAGGAAAAAAGATTAAGCTAAACGCACCACCAGCACGCTTGCACAAAAATCCTTGCAATACCATGCTAGCTCATTTAGCTAACTAGCTAATGTTACCAGAATAGCAGCATAGCAGAGTTGCTAACTAGCTAGCGACGGAAGAAAATGTAGCTAGAAAACGTGCTACCTTGTGTGAACTCAAAACACCAATCTTCATGGTGTTTCACACAACCCCTGTCCCGTTGCTGTTCAGTTAATCTTATTTTTTCACTGTTTAATTATTAGATCAAAGTGAACATGGCTGAAATATGGTTTGTCACTCTAGTTACATTTGAATATTTCCAGGACACTTTATACATTTTCCATAAGTTTTCTAGGACTGGAAGATCAATCTATGAATTTCCAGGTGTTTCTAGATGATAACCCAAAATTATACGTAGTTAGCCAGTCAGTAAACCAACTGACCAGGAGCTAGTAACTAGAGAAGGCTAATTCAGTTAATTAGCTGACCACCAAACTAGTAAACTACTATAGGTATTTTCCAAAGGAAACCAGGTTAATTTCAGATATTTTTAATTTTTGCAAGTTTGCAGAGTGATGGTCATATCGACCACTCATCCACAGGGACGCGATGCTCGAGCCTCATGCTTCAAACTGCTCATCACTGAAACTGAACCTTTATGATGTCACGGTGACTCCTGTCCTTTTGGGTGGTGCCTCGAACCAATAACTGCTCAACCAATATCCGCTGATGTGTCAGCTATGACAGATCCGGGAGGAGAGATTCTTAACTCACATATGAACCTCGAATCGAGTGTGCATGGCAAGAACACGCGATTCCTGTCTTTGTGAAAAGCCTGATTCCATATCAGCTCTTTCTCTTCCAACCCACAAAATGTGAAAAGGTATAAAAAGGGTCCAAACACCCTGCAATGTGTGGGTTTTCATCAGAGGAGAGTAACGTTTGAGAGTGCGTTTGAGATTTTATGGAGAGATGTCGTGAGTGAAGGAAGGTTCACGTAAGATGTACCATGGGATCATTTCCGACAAGAAACCCCATTGAAGGTGCAGTGTGTGATTTGCGACCAGCACGTCCTATTGAAATATCACTTCCTCGATGCTTCACCACTCGTGGTCAACACAACCCGATAACGCACCAGCACCATCGAATCCTGCAGGAACTGGGTCATCTTTGTGAGGCACAACAGAGTCCCAAATGTATCTCAATGTTTAAAATGTCAGACATTCAAAAAATGAGATGTTCCCCGCATGCTTGAGCACATAATTCTCTTTATTTTATTTTTTTGCTGTGTTAAATCAAGGCTGCAGTCCTCTTAGGCAAGGATAGCCCTGAAAACGTTAAAGAAAATAACTCGTAGTATAACTGCTTATAACCAGAAGAATTACAACGATAATGAACATATGGCTACCTATCTGAGTGCTATTGAATATGGACTATATTTCCTTTCCATAATGCTACAGTGAGCTGGGGGAAAGCTGATCTTTTAATATGGCCAGGTAAATGGTGAATATTTTAATCATTGGAATTTATTGTTGTAGTGTGTGCTCCTTTACTGAGCATGCAAGAGAGGAAGAAGAACATTGGTAAACATGATTTTGCATTATGCTTATGAAACACATGAAACAAGACATTTTCATTTCACTTTAATAAGGACGATTAACATCATCTCATCATCATTATGACGATATGTTTAATTTGTACAACACCTTTAATGAATAGACCCAGGGGGCTTTGAGAATACATGGAAATAGCATTAATATTCAAAAATGTAATTTTACAGTCAAAATTCAAGAGGTACTGTTAAAGTAATTTCAATTTATCATTAGTAATTTATTCAATTTACCAGGAGCTGTCACTAGGTGGTGAGGTATCAAATGCTTCATGACACTGACACTTTAACCAACGCAAACATGTCATTGGTTCAGAAAGCATCACCCATCACCACTCAACCATGCCAACCAACTGGCTGAACTTAAACCCGCAGCATGAGTCCAGTAATTACCAACAAAGATGTTTCAATACTGAGATGCAGCTGCATCTCCTCTCATTTCCATCTGGTCCCAATGTGCTTTGTGGGTCAACACAGAGCGCTGTCCCACTGAGGCAATATCTTGCCTCAGTTTTATTATCTTTGGTCTCAACTGACACGAGCAAGGAACTAACAGCATGGGAAAAGGGAGAGGGTTTTTTACTCCGTGCCATAATTAGAAGAATATTATATATGTGAGATAGACCAAAATAAAATAAAAAATGAGGGGGCATGTGCCAGAATGATGTCCTCAGTGATGTGCAGTATAAATATTACATACACATATATCCATGGAATAAAATGATTTATTCAGATATGATGTAAAAGTCCATAAAAAATGACAGAGTATGAAAAACACAAGACTTGTTTCCACAGAGACTTACGAGATCACGGAGGAGATGGAGAGCTCTTCCTTGTTAAAAACTTGCTCTAGAGGATCTTAAATTTTGGGAGGGGGAGGGAGGGGATGGGGATGTGTGTGTGATTTGTGCATTAGCTTGTTTTTTCCAAAATCAGTGCTTAATAGCTTATTTGATTTCTTACTGATTCGGGGGTGGTGGGGGTGAGCACTCCACCCCACCCTGAAGTATGCATGTCATTATTCAAACAGCCTCCTCCACAGCCTTGATGTGAAATTGCACCAGCTGATGGTCGCGTCGTAACTCAGCTGTGATTCACGGCTCCACGGCGCGGGGCATCTGTCGCCGTGAGTAATGCCAGCGGCAGCCTGATTCCGGAAGCTTCTGGGTGAAAATACGCGCGCCAGGAGCCACCGGAGGGCCCTCAATTCCACCGCAGTGCCGCCGTCGCCGCTCGACTCTGAGCAAAGAAGGAACACCGGGCTGTGCCTTCGCTCTCTCCCAGTAATTATATTATATATCATCCTGAGTTTTTAATATTCATTCCTTCTTTTTTTTTTTTGCAAACAACTTTTTATTGATTCTTTCGGGAGGGAGTAATCATGGGGGTCGAGTGAACAAGGAGCCCTTTCAGTTTGGAATTAGTGCGTGCCGTGGTACTAAAACAACTCTTGTCAGAGTAAGTAATGATTGACAGGGGTCCCCTGATGCTGGGTACATTAATATCCTTCCCTCGTTGGATCTGAGTGCGGTGGTTGACATAGCCAGCCATGGAATCTTACTGAGTTGAGTGGAGAATGCTGTTTTTGTCTTTGGGTTTGCTCTTCAGGGGTTCTGGCCCTATGTTACCAGCAGACTACGGGTTTTTAGTTTTAATTTGCAGGTATTTACATACATAATATGAACCACGTAGAAATTGCAGCCCCTCTTATACGTAGTCAGCAATTGTACATAGTAAAACGTAATTGGACAGTGGGCTGCTCAGCTGTTTCTTGGCCAGCCGTGTGTTGTTGCATCGGTAATGACACGCACTAGAAAACTAACAAAAGGTCTAGAGTGAATTCTGGGCATGGAATTAGCATTTGAAGTCTGTTGCCGTTGTCTCTAAACATGAGGAGCATAGGAGTGTCGGTGCCAGTAAAGTGGCCTGTTATTTGGTGGATAAATCTGAATAAATCAATCAGTGGCATACCTGAAACACTGGATGTGTCCAAATGAACGGTTTGGTACATTGTTAAGAAACAAGAAAACACTGGTGACCTCAGCAATAGCAAACAACCTGATAGACTACGGACGACCACTGAAGTGGATGACCAAACAATACTTTCAACTGTAAGCAAAGGGTTCACTGCAAGATGCAAACCACTGCTAGGCCTCAAGAGCAGAACAGCCAGGTTAGAGTATGCTAAAAAAAAAATAAGTACGCTACAGTTCTGGAACAAGCTCTTGGACAGATGAGAGAGAGAGATGAATATTAACCTGTACCAGTGTGATGGGAACAGAGAAGTGTGGAGAAAGAACAGATCTGTTCCAATGTCAAAGACATAAGTTGTTGTGGATGTAAATCATCCAAGTTTTGTTCTCGTGAGTTTATGCCCTCTCAAAAATGCTGGTGTACTATGCTCCTCTGGATAAACCTATATATTCATTTTTAAAAAGGAAATATAAAGTGTAATAAAACCAAATATGTGCCTGTCTGGGTCTTCACAATGAGAATAGGGATACTTCTGCAAATGTGAGAGGATGACGTTGCTTGCAAAGTCACAATTATCAGACCCCTGAGATTTACTGCACCTAGGAAAAATCTACATACAATTAATACAATTTCAAAAAAGACCCGATGCATCCATCAACAACCCGCGACCTCAAACAGGTAAGCTGAGCATTCCAAAAACAACTTCAAATTCAACTCATTTGCAAACCTCCCGCAATCTCTTTTTCAGCAGACCTTCACGGGTCAGTGGACACCACTTGTTTTTGGTGTGAATGTTATCTGGTGCAAAAAAAAACCTATGCATTTCTGAATTATTATTTGCTCTGCATAAGAATTTGTGAACTCTTTCATTTTTTCGTCTTGTTCCTTTTATTGTACGCTCACCGTATTTGAACCCCTTCGTTTTCTGATCTGAAAAGGGGACGGGGGTGGAATGGCGTGCTCTGCTCCTGCCTTTCGGCTGTCGGTTGGGATGGGGTCATATCCGACGCCCTCCGGAACGTTCTCTGGCGTGCAGTGCCCTCTGGCTGAGCTCTGTAACGGGTAAATCGATGGCTGACCTGACCCCCAGCCAGGCAGCCTCCCCCCCCCCCCCACACATCCTCCCCAGCTCGTCCAATCGAACGCCGTCTGTCGTTCTCCATCACGGATTCTGACTTCTGATTGGTGAGGTGCAGTTTTATCAGTTTGCCGGGGCCACAGTTTATCCTCCGGCATGGAGGTCTGACCCCTAAACCAGCTGACATCGCGTCGCATTCGATGAGGCGTGACTGCCATATATTATATCGACTGGCATATATTAAATTGCACATGTGCCATATATTAAATACTTAAAAGAGACATTGATAGAACAGAATAAAAAAACAAATATATTTTTAAAAATATAGAAAATATATTTTATTTCTCCACTAATACAGCTTAGGATAGGCACTTAGCTTGACAGTACAGCACCTATGCCGTACCTACAGTAAATACACCATGCATTAAAAAAATAAAATTATTAGATGGCGTATATTAGATGGCATATCTTGCAAAGTGAACAAAATCTTTTTAGTTGAAAAAACAAGCGATATGCAGTTCACTGTGATTTGAAGTGCATAATTTTGATTTCTAGTTCTGAAAGGAGAGGCAGGAGGCACAACGGAAGAGAAAGATAGAAAGATAGAATAATATGTGCACATAGAACCCAGACATGGCCCAGAGAGCGTGTACACTCACCACCCCCCCCCCCCCAGCCCTGCCCTGCCAAGGACAGGATCACATGACCAGCAACATGTGACAGTGATGGAAAGGGAAAGTGGGTCAGTCTGAGCAGAGTTTATGGCCATCTGCTGTCTGGATAAGCATCAAGGGCTTGAGCTGCTCCACACTGCCCCCTTCTGTCTGAGCGCTGCAGGCGCTGCCCAGCTGGGGGCTTGCTTCGCTGACCGGGCTATATGGCAGCGGCTGTGGTTTCGAAGAAAATGGAGACTTTCCTTGTTTTAAAAACAACAACTTTTCTTGTTTTTAATTCATTTTTATTGACAGTGCAGTTGATATTTGCACCATTTGGTAGAAAGGGATGCCACAGCAAGCTCCTGGCCATGCAAGCGTATGCACAGCAGCTGTGCACTGTGCAGCAACAGGCAGAAAACAGAGCTGAAACTTCAGTGTGTCTCTACAGCTCTGATAGCGAAGGCTCTGATGTGGATTTCCATTCTGCAAATCCAGGGGCAGGGGCGGCACAGTGGTGCAGTGGGTAGAGCTGTCACCTCACAGCAAGAAGGTCGTGGGTTCGAATCTCGGCTTGGGGCCTTCCTGTGTGGAGTTTACATGTTCTCCCCGTGTACGTGGGGGCTTCCTCTGGGTACTCCAGTTTCCTCCCACAGGCCAATGACATGCAGGTAGGCTAATTGGAGACTCTGAATTGCCCATAAGTATAAGTATAAGTATGAGTGTGTGAGTGCCCTGCAATAGATTGGCAGCCTGTCCGGGGTGTATTCCTGCCTCTCACCCAATGCACGCTGGAATAGGCTCCAGAAACCCCCGTGATCCTGCTCAGGATAAGCAGGTATAGATAATGGAGGGATGAAAATCCAAGGGCACGGTCCAGCTGGACACCCAACCGCTCAGCGACGTTTGCAGGCAGCGTTCCTGCATTTTGCTTCTGATCCAAGCTTTGTTTTTATTTTTATTCACATCATTTATTCTAATGGATTCGATCTCGAGGATTACTACAAACAGGAAAATTGCAGTGTAAAATATTTATTTAAAATCCCAGCAGGAGGCTGTGTGCTACAGCATAGCTGATGTGGTTCTTCATTTAGATGCACCTCAGGCCAAAATAGCATCCCAGTCAGACCAAATATATATATGCACAGCATATTGGGGTTCATATCTAATAAAAACATATATCTCACATTCTCTCTCTCTCTCTCTCTCTCTCTCTCAATTCAATTCAATTCAATTCAATAATGCTTTATTGACAGGACTGTATATTACAATATTGCCAAAGCAATTCACAATTAAACAATTAACAATGACAAATAAGACAAATAGATAACCAATGCCAAACCTACAGACAATCTACAAGTTAAATGACAGACACTAATAAGGACAATAATAAAAATAAAGACTACTAATAATACAGATAATGGAGATGGTGCCTCACTGGTTGTCCCTCATTTTGTGACAGGAGGCCACATATCTTGCAGCCAATTTCAATTTCAATTTTTTCAATTTCAAGGTGCTTTATTGGCATGACATGCACAGTGTTGCCAAAGCAAGAGTTACAAAAAACAACTTTATTAACAAAATGGATAAATAAATAAAATAATAATAATAAAAAATACTAATGATAAAATAAAAAATCATTCACACAACCTGTAAACTAATATACACACATATGACATTAACATACTGCCATATTTGTGCCATATAATATACGCTATGTTAAGAATTAAATGCGGGTGTCGACAGTCATTTTTGTACAGTCATTAACTGAAATTAACAAGCTAACCCTAACTGTCAAAATGAATAAATTAACCCAAGTTAATAGCAACTTAATAGCCTGAAAAACACTCATAAAAATGGTTACCAAAATTATATTCTGCTACTATGGAAGACAGTGTGAATGTGCATCAGGACTGTTTCGTGCTAAAAATTATCCTGTATAAACCAGCGCACCAGCTTGAAGTCGAACACCAGGTGGGTGAATCAGGAGAACCGGCGAATTGCAAGCTGTGATTGTTTCAGGGGCAGGCCTGGCTACAAGCAGATCTACATTACATTACTGGCAGACTAGCAGACACTCTTACCCAGAGCGACTTACACAATTTTTTTTTACATAGCATTTACATTGTATCCATTTATACAGCTGGATATATACTGGAGCAATGCAGGTTAAGTACCTTGCTCAAGGGTACAACGGCAGCGTCCTAGGGGGGACCCGAACCTGTGGCCTTTAAGTTACAAGACCCACTCCTTAGCCATTATACTACACTGCCGCCCAGATCTAGAGCGTGGACAAGAGGCGGCTTCCTTTGTCTGAATGTCCGAGCCAGGGGTTTTTGAAAAAGAAGGAACGTAGGGATCCAGGCAGGTGTGCAGAGCTTCACTGCGGTGCTGGGGGGAAGTGGGGGGGGGGGGTTCTCGGGGGGTCAGGGGGGGTCAAGGGGGGTGCTGACAGACAGGCGTCTGAAGAGACAGAACCCAGCAGCTGCCTCCCCGTGGATCCAGGCGCGTAGGCGCGTCTCTGTCACATCAAACCGGCGCCGCGAAATAAACAAATTAAAAGCGTAAACAGAAACAGCGGCAGCCCGAGCGCGCCTCGCGCCAGGAAAAGCGGTGATTTGCCAAACGCCTCGTTAACACTTTATAAATGCGAGGCCCCCGATTGGCACAGGTGTGCAGGACAGGTGTATCTCAGCATGTTAGTGAGGAATGTGTCCTCCCACTGAATCCTTTTATTTCACTCTGCTTAATATCGATCCAGAATGTCCCCCAATGGGTCTCTTTTGTTGGGAGAATCAGTTAGGGCGCTGACTTCGGGTGTACATCAACCAGCCCTCCCCCCAGCAGTGAATGTCGCTGTATTTGTGCTTCTCTGTTATACCTTGCCCTCTTTTCTGTTCTGATGTTGGAAACAAAGCAAACACAATGAGTGAAATATCACTAATCGTCACTGGCTAGTCTTGCTGTGCATAGCAGACAACTGTATTTATCACAATTTCACAGTCAGCACAGTGCAGAGAGGTAGAATAATTTAAACGTGAGGAAACAGGACCCACACTGCTGGAGGAGTGTGAACATTCGTGTGAATGAAGAAGACAGTTCAATTCCTTTAAAACAGTCCTGATGATCTAATCACAAATGTACTGTGGGTATGTATGTCAGTCATTCTAATACACATTAGAAATATTTTAACCTACAGTGTGTTTAAACCTAGTAAACTAATCCCACCCCCCTAAAAAAAGTGAAATATATAAAATATCATTGTTAGATTATATCCATAGCTTGATTAGCACCATTAGAAATAAATATAAAGATGGGGTTTTACATTAAATCTGATGTGGTATCATGCATGCACGGGTAGGGCAGTCCTGCAGGAGATCCACAGGGTGGAGGACATGTCCTCTCCTGAGAGGACCATCACGACAGGTAGGAACGTCACGACAGAGAGGACCGTCATGACAGGTAAGACTGTCACGACAGAGAGGAGCGTCACGACAGGAACTCATTGTTAACTGCAGTCTCTGCTTCAGGAGCCCAAATGATTAACCCCTCCTTCCCCACCATATAATTGTATAGTACATTCAATACCATGCGTATACAGTATGCGCCAGTGGTGCCACCCCCCCTCCCCCCCACCCCACAGTGAAACCATCATACGACTGGGCCTGGTTTACAAGCAGGAAATTTGTACCCCCCCCCCCCCCCGCATGCTGGGGAGACTCCTCACACGAGCTGCTTATCTCTAGACGGCCTTCTGGAGGTGAGCTTTGTATCCAGCGCCTGAGACTCAGCCAGCTGTGTCTGCTCCGCTGCAGAAAGCCGCAATTCCTTCCCTTTCGCTCTCCCTCCCTTCATACCCACTTCTTTACACATTTATTTATTTATTTATTTGCTCATTTATTCTTTAACGTGTTCATTAATTTTCTCCTCCGCACGCGTCTCGCCGTGGCGCGGATTAGCGCACGTTCGAACGTCGCCTACGGCGCTAGCAGCGCTAAATTACCTTGTAATCGGTTCCGTAACAGTGTTCCGGACTGAATTAGAAAAACACAAAGACCTTGTTAAACGAGCCGCAGTGGGGTGAATGAATTCCTTTAATCAGAGTTGTCTAACAGGGTAGCTTCGCTCTGTATGCAGATAACGTAACAGTGATGAGCTCTTTGAAAGTGTAACATCATGATGCTCTGTAGGCAGGGGCGAAACGGGGTGATGATTGCTCTGTAGTGCAGAGTTAGCTGTAACAGGGGTGATGATTGCTCTGTAGTGCAGAGTTAGCGATAACAGGGGTGATGATTGCTCTGTAGTGCAGAGTTGGCGGTAACAGGGGTGATGATTGCTCTGTAGTGCAGAGTTGGCGGTAACAGGGGTGATGATTGCTCTGTAGTGCAGAGTTAGCTGTAACAGGGGTGATGATTGCTCTGTAGTGCAGAGTTAGCTGTAACAGGGGTGATGATTGCTCTGTAGTGCAGAGTTAGCTGTAACAGGGGTGATGATTGCTCTGTAGTGCAGAGTTAGCGTAACAGGGTGATGATTGCTCTGTAGTGCAGAGTTAGTGGTAACAGGGGTGATGATTGCTCTGTAGTGCAGAGTTAGCTGTAACAGGGGTGATGATTGCTCTGTAGTGCAGAGTTAGCTGTAACAGGGGTGATGATTGCTCTGTAGTGCAGAGTTAGCTGTAACAGGGGTGATGATTGCTCTGTAGTGCAGAGTTAGCTGTAACAGGGGTGATGATTGCTCTGTAGTGCAGAGTTAGTGGTAACAGGGGTGATGATTGCTCTGTAGTGCAGAGTTAGCTGTAACAGGGCTGTTATGTGTCTTTCTGTAGTGGCATGATGTCTGGCTGATATACTAGGGGTGCATGAATGCTCAGTATGCAGATTAGTCTGTAACAGGTGATGATGCTCATGTATGCAAGAAAGTTAAACTGTAAACAGGTATGATTGATTCATGAATAGATGCATTCTGAGTTCAGCTGTACAAAACAGTACCCTTCAAAATTATCCTCACCCTTGATAAAGATGAGCAAAGAAATGTCCAGACAAATGGGGAAATTATATTATTTCCTAAAAATTCAATTGCTCAGATAAGATGAACCTCAGAAAAACTCATCGTGGCCTCGTATGACTTCCTGTTTCACTGAGGAATAAAAATGAGGTGACACAAATACAAAATCCATGTGCCATCCATCACCAAGGGGAAAAGCAAAGAACTCAGAAACTAAACAAAGGGTTGTTGACCTTCAAAGGTCAGGAGATGGTTACAGACAAACATATAAAAATATTTTTGATTTCCACTACTGGGTCAATATTTCTCAAATATTTTGTCCCTCATGCATTCTGAATGTGTGTTCAGCTTTTTTCCTACAGCTATAATTCGGTACACGTTTAATTAGTAGATCAGAAATTATTTTGCTGCTTGTCGGCTTGGGGCTATAGATGATTTTCCAATTTATTTTTCAGAGCAGTAATTCTACAAAAAAACAAGTGTTTTTTTTTTTGTTAATTCAGTTTTTTTTTACAGTCTTGGATGAAGACACAGCCTTTCAAAGGTCCATGCATTATCTAACCTGCTTATTCCTGGTCAGGGTAGCTGGGGGTGCTGGAGCCTATCCCAGCATGCATTGTGTGAGAGGCAGCAGTACACCTGCATGTCTTTGGACTGTGGGAGGAAACCGGAGTACCCGGAGGAAACCCACACAGAAATGCCCAGGCTAGGATAGGAACACAGATGGATCTGTTGTTTCCAATCTTTCATCTCTCCATTGCCTGGTGGAATCAGGAAGTACACTGCCTGCTTTGACGTGTTCCCGCTGCCTTTTCTCCGGTGCCTTTTGATCCGCGATGTCCGCCAAACGAGCGATGACGGCGGAGGAAGCGAGGCATCGTGGGCCCTGTCGTCGCGCTCGCTGCGCCCGCGCGGGGAGGGCGTCGGCGCGGCTGTTCTCCGGAAGCGGGCCCGTGATCTCCTGCGTTCGCTCGTGGAGAGACGCCCCGAGGCGGTCCGCCCCTGACGGGACGCTCCTCCTCCGCCGCCCGTCAGAACCATTCCACACGCGGAGCGTCGAGTTCGAGCAGCAGCAGCAGATTGGACACAAAATGGGGAACGCGCATCTGCTTTGAAGGAAGGGTTACAGGGACTGTGGGAGATGGCCTAAAATGAACCATATTTACAGCCCAGTTAAGAATAATAATAGCAATGATAATAATACGGGGCGACATAGCTCAGGAGGTAAGACCGATTGTCTGGCAGTCGAGGTTGCGTTCAACCCCGCCTGCGTGCGAATGTCCTTGAGCAAGACACCTAACCCCTAACTGCTCTGGCGAATGAGAGGCATCAATTGTAAAGCGCTTTGGATAAAAGCGCTATATAAATGCAGTCCATTTACCATAATAATAATAATAAGAAGAAGTAGAAGAAGAGAATTCTTTTGCTGTTATAATTGTATTGAAGGACACTAGTAGTCAATATAATGAGCTCGCCTTACTTTCAGCCACGATACGTGACACCTGTGGGTGATTAGTTTTGCTGTCTGCGTTTTGTGTTACGCAGCTCAAACAATGCAGTTGGGGGGAGAGAATTTATTAACTGAAATGCATCAGGCGTCTGGTGTGCGTATCTGGAAGTGAGGTGGCTTAGTTTGTGTGTTTGTCTGGCTGGCTACAGCGCCGCAAAGAGCGAACTGGGGAGAAAACAGCAGTATTTTAAAACGGCTTGCGCTTAATCGACACGGCGTCTCTCCCTACCTGGAGAGCGGGCTGCTTGGCATTCGGTGCAGGGAGGGGAGGGGAACGAGACCGCAGGGTCATGTGAGGTCGGGGCTGGCTGTGACAGACAGCTCAGTGTCTTTAAATTTAAATGCATTTAAATGTGGCTCAGTGTGTCCCAGTGTGTGCTCACGCCAGCCCAGCTGTGCTTGTGGGTTTATAGGCGTGTGTGATTGTGTCCAGATGTGTCTGAGTGTGTCTGTGTGCTCAGGTGTGTCTGTATGCGTCTGAGTGTGTCTGTGTGTGTCTGAGTGTGTCAAGGTGTGTCTCAGTGTGCTCAGGTGTGTCTGAATGTGTCTCAGTGTGCTCAGATGTGTCTGAGTGTGTCCAGGTGTGTCTGCGTGTGCTCAGGTGTGTCTCAGTGTGCCCAGGTGTGTCTGAGTGTGTCTCTGTGTGCGCAGGTGTGTCTGAATGTGTCTCAGTGTGCTCAGGTGTGTCTAAGTGTGTCCAGGTGTGTCTGCGTGTGTCCAGGTGTGTCTGCGTGTGCTCAGCTGTGTTCAGGTGTGTCTGAGTGTGCTCAGGTGTGTTCAGGTGTATCTGAGTGTGCTCAGGTGTGTCTGAGTGTGTCTCGGTGTGTCTGAGTGTGTCTGAGTGTGTCTGAGTGTGTCCAGGTGTGTTTGAGTGTGTCTCTGTGCTCAGGTGTGTCTGAATGTGTCTCAGTGTGCTCAGGTGTGTCTGAATGTGTCTCAGTGTGCGCAGGTGTGTCTGAATGTGTCTCAGTGTGCGCAGGTGTGTCTGAGTGTGTCTCTGTGCTCAGGTGTGTCTGAGTGTGTCCAGGTGTGTCTGAGTGTGTCTCTGTGCTCAGGTGTGTCTGAGTGTGTCTGAGTGTGCTCAGGTGTGTCTGAGTGTGTCTCTGTGCTCAGGTGTGTCTGAGTGTGTCTGAATGTGTCCAGGTGTGTCTGAGTGTGCTCAGGTGTGCTCAGGTGTGTCTGAGTGTGTCTGAGTGTGCTCAGGTGTGTCTGAGTGTGCTCAGGTGTGTCTGAGTGTGTCTGAGTGTGCTCAGGTGTGTCTGAGTGTGTCTGAGTGTGCTCAGGTGTGTCTGAGTGTGTCTGAGTGTGCTCAGGTGTGCTCAGGTGTGTCTGAGTGTGTCTGAGTGTGCTCAGGTGTGTCTGAGTGTGTCTGAGTGTGTCTGAGTGTGCTCAGGTGTGTCTGAGTGTGTCCAGGTGTGTCTGAGTGTGCTCAGGTGTGTCTGAGTGTGTCCAGGTGTGTCTGTGCGTGCTCAGGTGTGCTCAGGTGTGTCTGAGTGTGTCTGAGTGTGCTCAGGTGTGTTCAGTTGTCGTTCTGTTTTCTGGTACCGCTGTACATCAGACACCCAGCTGGGCTGAGTCTGCCTGCTACAGGATACTTTATGTTCACTCCTTAATTAGCGTATCTGCATATTATTATCTAGCCAAAGGAGCAGAACAGAAACAAACAAACAAATAAATATTCAAAAAAAGAAACAAGAGGCAAGCAGGAAGGCAAACCTCTGTGGACCAGGTACCAATTACCAGCAATTTGTCTGAGAATCGCGAGATCAGCCAGGAGAGGAAGGACTCTTCTTGCTCTGGGTTGGCAGCCTCCCAGGAGGGAAAAATTAATTTTAATCACCAGAGGAAACCGCCAGTGCGCTTAACTGACAACTGCATTATGTTTACACAGAAATGACTTCATAAAGAAAAACCTGCTGAGAGTAAACATGTTTTTAGTTTCTTGGGAAAAAATTCACTTATGCAACCAACTCACAACTGCATATATACACATATTTATACATAAATATACGAATATTGCACAGAAAGGATCTGTGGCTCACTGCAATATTTTACTGTTACTGTTAATTCTGGTTTATGAATTAATAACTAGGAATTTTATCTTATGGATTGTACTTTATTTTGAATGTGCTCTGATTCACATGTACTGTTATATGTTACGTTTATATGTGTCACCTTGTAAAGCACTTTGGGCTGCAATGCTTCGTACAACGATTGCTAAACCAATAGTTTTTTGTACTTATTATTTAATTGCTGCATGTAGGGGGTTTCTGGTGCTGGTGAGTCATCGCTCTGTCATCAGTAAGTGAGCACTGTAGGGTGACAGTTAAAAGCTCAGAATGACGGCTGTATGGACTCTGGACCGTGAAGGTTCCATAGGCTGACCTAACGCTCATCTTAATGGCACCTCCATTAGTTGCCATAGCGCTGTGCTTGGGCACACCCACTCATGAATATTCATAAGATGCCTCGGGTTGCTATGTTTTGATTTCAGCGGCAGAAAGACATGACCTTCAGTGTTAATGTGGGAACTCCAGCACAGCCGCATTAGCAACAAAGCAGCCCAATTACCTCCATCCAACCCACTTTAGAAACTTTCTCAAACAATGTGGCCACTTGCTCCAGTCATCAGGCTGTGGGAGTTATTAAACATTTTAAATTGACATTTTTCATTTAATACCCCCCCCCCCCTCCCCCTCCCCCTCCACCTCCACTCAACAACCTCATTTTTAATTCTGAAACTGATTAAAGAAACAAAAAACTAAAGAATAAAAAGTATTCATAATGGAGTGACCTTCTGAAGTTACAGGCAAGTAAATGAGAGGCGATTAGCTGTGTCAACCTCCACCAGCGTTCCAGTGGGCTTAAAAATAATCAGTGAAAAAAGTGTGCGAAATGTGAACTTAAAGGCTTTCATTCGTACTTTAAGCATTATTTCCAATAATTTTTAATGCATTAAGCACCAGCAAATTGCACCAGCTTCTTGCGGGGACAGAAGTTTGACAGAAAAATAGATTTTAATATTGTTCCATAAACACAAATAAGCTCTAAGCAGTTGTGGTGAAGTAACAAAGACAAAAAAAAAAACTCAATTACAGAAGGGCAGCACACTCCCTTTTATACGAGTTTAAAATATATAAGGAACGTTGACTTTGTTGCACTGGGAAATCTGCTTAGTAGCCAAGAAACACTACATGTAAACTGGAGAAATTGGAGTGCAAGATGTTGTACGAGTAGAGCATCTGAGTAGCTCAGAGGGTAAATGAGCGTAATCAAGGACACAGCTGGGCCTTATAGACCACACACTGCAGGCTCATCTTTATCAGGAACACAGCTGGGCCTTATAGCCCACACACTGCTGGGCCTTATAACCCGCACACTGCAGGCTCATCTTCATTAGGAACACAGCTGGGCCTTATAGCCCACACACTGCAGGCTCATCTCCATCAGGAACACAGCTGGGCCTTATAGCCCACACACTGCAGGCTCATCTCTATCAGGAACACAGCTGGGCCTTATAGCCCACACACTGCAGGCTCATCTCTATCAGGAACACAGCTGGGCCTTATAGCCCACACACTGCTGGGCCTTATAACCCACACACTGCAGGCTCATCTCCATTAGGAACACAGCTGGGCCTTATAGCCCACACACTGCTGGGCCTTATAACCCACACACTGCAGGCTCATCTCCATCAGGAACACAGCTGGGCCTTATAGACCACACACCGCAGGCTCATCTCTAACAGGAACACAGCTGGGCCTTATAGCCCACACACAGCTGGGCCTTATAGCCCACACACTGCAGGCTCATCTCTATCAGGAACACAGCTGGGCCTTATAGACCACACACTGCAGGCTCATCTTCATCAGGGACACAGCTGGGCCTTATAGCCCACACACAGCTGGGTCTTATAGCCCACACACAGCTGAGCCTTATAGCCCACACACTGCAGGCTCATCCCCATCAGGGACACAGCTGGGCCTTATAGCCCACACACAGCTGGGTCTTATAGCCCACACACAGCTGAGCCTTATAGCCCACACACTGCAGGCTCATCCCCATCAGGGACACAGCTGGGCCTTATAGCCCACACACAGCTGGGTCTTATAGCCCACACACAGCTGAGCCTTATAGCCCACACACTGCAGGCTCATCCCCATCAGGGACACAGCTGGGCCTTATAGCCTACACACAGCTGGGTCTTATAGCCCACACACAGCTGGGTCTTATAGCCCACACACAGCTGAGCCTTATAGCCCATACACTGCAGGCTCATCCCCATCAGGGACACAGCTGGGCCTTATAGCCCACACACAGCTGAGCCTTATAGCCCACACACTGCAGGCTCATCCCCACAGGGACACAGCTGGGTCTTATAGCCCACACACAGCTGAGCCTTATAGCCCACACACTGCAGGCTCATCCCATTAGGAACACAGCTGAGCCTTATAGCCCACACACTGCAGGCTCATCTCCATTAGGAACACAGCTGGGCCTTATAGCCCACACACAGCTGAGCCTTATAGCCCACACACTGCAGGCTCATCCCCACAGGGACACAGCTGGGTCTTATAGCCCACACACAGCTGAGCCTTATAGCCCACACACTGCAGGCTCATCTCCATTAGGAACACAGCTGAGCCTTATAGCCCACACACTGCAGGCTCATCTCCATCAGGGACACAGCTGGGCCTTATAGCCCACACACAGCTGAGCCTTATAGCCCACACACAGCTGGGCCTTATAGCCCACACACTGCTGGGCCTTATAGCCCACACACTGCAGGCTCATCCCCATCAGGGATACGGCAGGTTTAAAACAGGCAATGTTTGTTGTTTATGCCCTGGTGAGTTATTTCTGACCCTCACTCTCCTTTCACTTTAAAGCACCTTAAATTACAGTCCAGTCTGCTGCCAAGACCTGACACCGTTTCCAACAGGGAAGATAAAGACCCTCACCTATCATGAAAAACCTTATAAAAAACAAAAATGGGAAAAAAATGCTTGGCTTGCTTACTAACAAGTGTGTAAATCCGAGTCTACTAGCCAAAACTCACATATGATGAAATTGCACTGTATTACTATAAGCGCATCATTATATGGACGTCTCATTTGTTTGTTCTCCTGGGTCCTCTCGTGGGTACCCCTGGGTTTGGGGTCCATCGGCAGCAGGTTTCCCTGCGTTGCTAACGCGGCACTTTTACCTGAGGTGGCGTCGGGCTGACACAGGTGACCAGGTGTCACCGGCGAGGGACGCGCATTTCCCATAGCGCCGCGCGGCCTGTAGGACGTGAAACAGGAAGTGGCTCGTGATTGGAGACGCAGCGCTCCTTTGGCGGGGTTCTGATGGCTCAGCGATGACTCGAGCGGCGCAATCTGCTGTGATCATGTGAGAACAAGCGCGAATCCGCAATAGCTGCGACCGCACACACGCATGCATCCACGCACACATCCTCACACAAACACGTAACCTCTTCTTTGGCTCATGACCAACCTTTCCACAGAATCTTGTGCAAATCTGTGAATCCATTCAGGAGTTATGCGCCTTTTTGTGATAGGCCATGCCCATTCCCACGCCTCCTCTTGGTCAATCGACCTGAAAGTTAATCAGCTCTACCTTCGGTCATGACTAACCTCCATGCCATTTTGCCATGCCAATTTCAGCCTCCTGGGGCGAAAACTGTGGCCGCTACGGGGTGGAACACTTTTGTGGACCAACCGACCAACCGACCAACCGACCGACCGACCGACAGACAGAGCTATAGAGCTGCGGTCGCATGGGGATGAAAACCCAGAGTCCCGTACGGCAGGCTCAGAGAAACAGGCTGATGATCTTCACAGCTGGCTATGGCTCAGCTCTGGAACGGCTTGTTCTCACGTACTCGTGTATTTGAAGCGATCGCGTCCGTTCGCGACACGTCGAACAATTTGGGCCCCGATTTTGTGGCCCCACGCTGGGCCTGTAATGCGGCTGTTTTTGTCGCAGTGATGTAGGGGCGAGCGACGCAGCGGTGCCAGAAACCGCTACATCACCCCGCGCCCCCCCCCCCATCCCCTCCCTCGTCTCAGGACTTAAGCTTTCCATCGCTGAGGGCTTTTATTTCTGTGTGTCTTTATGTGCCCCCCCCCCCCCCACCACTCCCGAATAGTCCGGAGTTTACTGTATTATTGGTC
This sequence comes from Anguilla rostrata, assembly GCF_018555375.3. Classification (NCBI taxonomy): domain Eukaryota; kingdom Metazoa; phylum Chordata; class Actinopteri; order Anguilliformes; family Anguillidae; genus Anguilla; species Anguilla rostrata. The sequence goes on along the minus strand of NC_057946.1, from coordinate 37,007,981 downwards.
TGACATTTCACGTGGCCGCCTCTTAACACAAAAGCCGCAGGATCAGCGGGGATTGATGTTCAGATCCTCGGCATGAAAATCCTGCGACGTGCAGGAGAAAAGAGGAGGATTTGGCGGCTTTTCGCGGCGACTCCGGCCACTTCCTCCCGGCCGCGCGGTTGCCGCGTCGGAGACGGGCGGGGCGGATTACGCAGGCCTCTGGCCGCGAGGCGCGGGGATCGCGGCTGCAGCGGGAGGGAGGCCGTCCCGGCGGCGGTTATCTGCTGACGCTCACAGAAAACAGGCCCTCAGATAAGCCCCAGCTCGAGTGTCCTTTGGATCGCCGCGACAACAGCTCCAGCGCGATTGTTCGCACGCTTTTATCCCCTTTTAGAAACCACGCTGCACCCTGCTGCTACAGGGAGGAGTTGCTGGACACAAACCAGGCTGGGTCCTTTCATTCCTAATGGAGCATCGCTGCTAGAGAGAGAGACAGAGAGAGTGTGTGTGTGTGAGGATGTGTGCGAGTGTGTGTGTGCGTGAGTGAGCGTGTGTGTGTGTGTGTGTACATGTGCGTGTGTGTGAGTGTGAATATGTGCGTGTGTGTGTGTGAGTGAGTGTGTGTGTGTGTGTGTGCGTGAATGAGCGTGTGTGTGGTGTGTACTGTGGTGTGAGTGTGAATATGTGCGTGTGTGTGTGTGAGTGAGTGTGTGTGTGTGTGTGTGCGTGAATGAGCGTGTGTGTGCGTGTATGTGTGTGTGTGTGTTTATGAATGTGCGCATGTGTGTGCATGTGCGTGTGTGTGTGTGTGTATTTACAATGTGATTTGTCTTCATCTTTTTAAAGTGGACACTTGCCCATGTTACGACCGCTCGTTAGAGCCCTAAACAGAATGAGACACGCCAAAACAACTGAAAGGAAACAAAATGTATTATTATAAACAAGGAACGTACTTACAAAAAGAAAGCCGTTCGGCGTGACGGTGTATGCGGGCGAGGTGCGTATGTGTGTAAGTAAGTGTGCGTATGCGTAAAATGAAATCAGTACAAAACAAAAGACAATCAAATGAAATTGACTGAGGAAAACGTCCTCATCGTGGGGAAGGCTGAAGCTCATCTCGCCCCCAGCCGAAAACCCGTCCTTTATGGGGCTCCGGCTGGGGTCAGGTGATGCTGATTAGGTAATGAGCCTCCCGCTGCACCTGCAGGAATGAAGAGACCCGGCAGCAGGCTAGCAAACAGAGGGAGGCGTCACACTCATCTTGCTAGGATGAATTTTCATCTACTGTACATTCTGTAGATATACATACAACATATACATTTGATTCCTATTTATCAATAGCCAATCAGGCTGATGGAGAGCTGCTTGAAGGAATATGACCTGTTAAATATGCATGTTTTAAAAGTCGGGCAAATCATCAGTCAGCACCATAACAAGGTCTGATACCTGAAGCCCATCTGTCTAATAGCCTTTCAAAGGGTAGCTGAACAGCCCAATTGAAGACACTTTCGCTCACGATAATTTTGCTTACAAAAGAACGCAGGAAATTGAGGGAAACTGCAGAGTTCTGACTGCAGTGCAGCCCTGAAAGTCAATCCACTTCACTGATGTGATTGCAGAACTTACTCTCTGTGAAAAGCCCAATCTTCCATTTGATTGCTTTGGAATCTGAATGGCTATGTTGGGTTACTCTTTATAATAATGTTCCATTAACCATTAATAAAGCATTCATGAAAAGTGATTAATAATAATGCATGTCATTTAGCAGACATTAATTAAAACTACTACTAGTCTAAGATTAATTTTGTTCATACATCAATTAGCAATACACGACATTGATTTGGTGAGAAAACAAATTCCTTTTAGAGTTGTGCTCAGGTTATTCAGGGCTAGAAGCAGTTTAATTTGAGATGGGTATTCAGAATAGCCGTTTGTCTTCTGATCGCACTGATTTTGCGATGTGTGATGTGTGATGTCCTGACCTCATATGAACCGTCGCTCTCTAGCCTGACTGGCTGTGAAATTGCTACATTAGTATTATTATTATTTTTTGTATTTCTGTTAGATTTTGTCTTTGTTTGGGACAAAATCATGACATTGTAATTGTCTCTAATCAAAAAAAAAAGATTTTTTGACAGATTGTAGACATGACGATTAATTGAAAATTGAAAATAAACTTCCTGATAATTATAGCCCAGATTAAGTTTCTCAGAACCTGTCATCTTGGTTTGAAGTCAGTTTTTGGATCGTTAGCCTTGGTCGTACCCTCGCTTACCTCATTGATACACACTAGCTGTTCCAGGATTCACCAGGGTTGGTGGAAAAATTGCAGCAGGCCACACAGTGAGGATACTGTGGCCTTTGAGTACTGATCTGGGATCAGTTTAGCCTTCTGATCCATAATGGCTACGGCTAAAATTTGGGTTGGTGAAACCTGTACCTAGATCAACACTAAGCACTTTCTCAAGGCAGATATTAATTTATTTTCACCCTTAATTAACTAAAACCCCCAAAATGGTGATTGGAGGTTGAAGGTTGGCGGTTGAAGACTGCTGATTGGAGGATGAAGGTTGGCGGTTGAAGACTGGTGATTGGAGGATGAAGGTTGGCAGTTGAAGACTGGTGGTTGAAGGCTCTTGGATAGACGTTGGCCCGCCTGCGTGTTTTGCCTCTGGGAGCATTGCATTGTCACTCTGATTACCATCAAACTGCAGGGATTCCACCCTGTGCACTCCTCAGATCTACACACGCTCTCTGGAAGATAGACCAAGCACAGGAATACGCTTTATCCACCATTAGATCTCACAGACGATTTATTACAAAGAAATGGCAGCTCTTTCATTTATATTCAGCCCACACTGTCTATTTTCTATTTTTTGAAAATTGGAATTTTTTTCTTCTTTAGTCCACATGACCTCTTTGCTGTGGCGGTCTACAGAAGCTGCTTTCGGTGTTCCTCTCCAAGGTTGCGGAGCGCGGATTTTTATTTTTCTGCCGGTCCAACCATAGGTGCGATGTGCGATGTGCGCTGTGTTCTTGAAGGGTTGGGCTGTTGTGCTCTGAACTTCCAGACAGGAAATGAAAGCCCTCAAAGCTTTGTCCATTCATAACCCATGTGCCCCTTCTGCAAGACGGAGTTTCAGATGCTTTCTTGTGATTTCCAATGTCAAGAGAAGGACTTAAAGGAACCTTAGATGTTTTTCACTTCATGATTTTTAATTTTAATTCTTTTTTAGCCTTCTCTGAACTCTAGTGTACCGTGGCCAAGAACATTGACATATTTTGGTAGCTTTTGGCAGCTTTTTTAATGAGAAAAAAAAGCCTCGGTAAACCTATCACCACTTGCGGCTGCCGTGATTGGTCGCTGGTTAAAATAACTGAGGTGTTTGGTTGGGGTTGCAGGGTGGCTGGGCTCTAGGGACACGGATGGGCCCCTCAGTCTGGTTTCGAATCCGGACCAAGCCGGATCCATCTGCGACCGGAACTGCTCCCCCAGGGGCAGGGAGGGCTACCGTCAGCCAGGATCAGCGTCGCGTCGCACACTGGCGACCGCTGGTCGATCAGGCCCCCTCCGTGGTGCGTCCGGTGAGCGGAGCGTGAGGAGTCTTCCTCTGACTCACGTCTGCGTGAGATCGTCATGGGAACGGTGGAGTGACGAGAAGCGGCTGCTGACATCACGTGCTACTGAGGGGGGCACACGCCTGCCCGCGCGCTCCCAGATCGATAGCGTCAGTCGCGGCCGTGAGCGCTGCTGGCGGCTATTCCCAGGGAAAAAAGCACACACAAAAAAAACATAAATACATAAATAAATAAATAACTGAGCCTTTAAATTATTTACAACAGTGGTTTTTAAGTTCAGTCCTGGGGGAACCCTGTTTTTGCTGGTTTTCTTTCCAACCTGAATTGCAATCCCAGAATTTCCACAAGCTGTTACTTTTTCTTAATTGCGTTTTTCATGTGCTGAGGGATTATTTGCCCCCTCAAGCCACATTATATCAGAAACAGCTATGCATGCCATGAAGAATAAAAATCCCATAGTTACTTTGTGTTATATTGCAAATGATTACATAAAGAGTGGCAAAAAATTTAACTGAGAAAAATTAAAGATGGAGGTGAATCAATAGGCTCCTAATTGGTGTCCTAAAAGTGTGGACACATGGCCCCTAAAACTAACCATTTGGAAGGTAATGAAGAATTTGAGGAAGAAGCAAATGGCTTATCCACATTTGTACAACAACCTTATTTTGCTGTAACAAAAAACTGCATACACAGGGGTCCCCAAGGACCAACTTGAGAAACAATGATTTGCAATAATTAGTCATTTGTCTTTTGTAATATTGTAATTTAAACATTCTAAACCAAAGTGGATCCAACACAGCATGTATTTAATTTAATTTAATTTAATTTAATTTAATTTAATTTAATTTAATTTAATTTAATTTAATTTAATTTAATTTAATTTAATTTAATTTAATTTAATGTTTTAAAAATTTGCTGCAGTTTTGTCAGATAAATGATATAGTAGTCCTCCCAAGGTACAGTTACTCTTTCTCCATTAAGAACAAAAACTGTCTATTTTAAAATGTTAAGCATTATGAATGGAGTGGAGTTTGATGCCTGGGGGGGGTTGTATAAAGATGGGGTGTGTGGGGGTGCAGTGGGGGTAATGTCTGGGAGGGGGGTGGGGGCGTTTGTTATAGAAAGATGGGGTGTGTGGGGAGTGGTGCGGGGGGCTGATGCTGGGGGGGTGGCTGTAGAAAGATGGGGTGTGTGTGGGGGTTAGTTGTAGAAAGATGGGGTGCGTGGGTTGGGGGGTTAGCTGTAGAAAGATGGAGTGTGTGGGGGTTAGTTGTAGAAGATGGGGTGCGTGGGTTGGGGGGGTTAGCTGTAGACAGATGGAGTGTGTGGGGGGTTAGTTGTAGAAAGATGGGGTGCGTGGGTTGGGGGGGTTAGCTGTAGAAAGATGGAGTGTGTGGGGGGTTAGTTGTAGAAAGATGGGGTGTGTGGGTAGGGGGGGTTAACTGTAGAAAGACCCCCCCTCCTGCACAGGAGACAGACAGGCTGATCGCCGTCCCTGCTTTCCTCTACCTCTGTACACCGCCCCCCCACCCCCAAACTTTCAGACAGGCCATATTTTGCTGTGAATGCTCACACCAGAGAAGCCTTGCATTGCATTAGTCTGAACTGCGGGAGGGTCTGGGGGGATCTGGGGGGGGTTCTGGGGGGGGTCTGGGAAAGCATATTTGCTTAAGCGGTGCCTCTTACTGACAGCAGCGGTGGGGCGCAGAGATATGAAAAATCTCCGGATTGTGACACCGTGAAATTATGGGGAACGCGCCGACAGACAGAGCCAGACCGAGAAGAGAGATATCCAGAAATTTATGGGCTTTTTTCACCATTAAATAATTGCCCGGGTCCGCATTCTGGCTCTTTGGAATGAGCAGACCGCTCTGCCCTGTGGAACGCTCGTTTGGAATGAGCAGACCGCTCTGCCCTGTGGAACGCTCGTTTGGAATGAGCAGACCGCTCTGCCCTGTGGAACGCTCGTTTGGAATGAGCAGACCGCTCTGCGCTGTGGAATGCTCGTTTGGAATGAACAGACCGCTCTGCCCTGTGGAACGCTCGTTTGGAATGAGCAGACCACTCTGCACTGCGGAACGCTCGCTTTAGTTTGGAGAGAGACGCACGGAGCTCTGGCTTTTCAGATAGACAGATATGAGCCATGTCCTTCAGTGGCTCACCTCTGCCACTTTGCGTCTAAAGAAATCATTTCTTAGCCTTTTGATTTTACAGTGCATTAAAATCAGCATGTCTAACTGCTGGGCGGCTCATTCGTATAAGGCACCGGATAAGCGTGGAACATCGATGAGCCCCATGGACTCGAATCCAATACAGACAGTGCCGGAGCAGACTGTGGCCAGTGGGTCCACAGGGGAATGTGTAGTTAGAGACTGCCTAGTCCAGAGAACAGGAGGGGTCAGTCGGTTAGCGTTACGCGGTTTACTGCTCTGTAGTGCCCCCTGCTGCAGGCCAAAGCCACACATGCTCCTTGGGCACTGCTCTGTGTGAGCTTAGCTGTGTGAGCTTAACTGTGTGAGCTTAGCTGTGTGAGTTTAACTGTGTGAGCTTAACTGTGTGAGCTTGACTGTGTGAGTTTACCTGTGTGAGCTTGACTGTGTGAGCTCACCTGTGTGAGTTTAACTTTGTGAACTTACCTGTGTGAGTTTCACTGTGCGAGCATAACTGTGCAAGCTTAACTGTGTGAATTTACCTGTGTGAGTTTAACTGTGTGAGCTTAACTGTGTGAGCTTGACTGTGTGAGTTTACCTGTGTGAGTTTAACTGTGTGAGCTTAACTGTGTGAGCTTGACTGTGTGAGTTTACCTGTGTGAGCTTGACTGTGTGAGCTCACCTGTGTGAGTTTAACTGTGTGAACTTACCTGTGTGAGTTTCACTGTGCGAGCATAACTGTGCAAGCTTAACTGTGTGAGTTTACCTGTGTGAGTTTAACTGTGTCAGCTTAACTGTTTGAGCTCACCTGTGTGAGTTTACCTGTGTGAGCTTAACTGTGTGAGCTTACCTGTGTGAGGTTAACTGTGTGAGCATAACTGTGCAAGCTTAACTGTGTGAGTTTACCTGTGTGAGTTTAACTGTGTCAGCTTAACTGTTTGAGCTCACTTGTGTGAGTTTAACTGTGTGAGCCTAACTGTTTGAGCTTACCTGTGTGAGTTTAACTGTGTGAGCTTATTTGTGTGAGTTTACCTGTGTGAGATTACCTGTGTGAGCTTACCTGTGTGAGCTTAACTGTGTGAGCTTAACTGTGTGAGCTTACCTGTGTGAGATTACCTGTTTGAGCTTACCTGTGTGAGCTTAACTGTGTGAGCTTTCCTGTGTGAGCTTACCTGTGTGAGCTTACCTGTGTGAGCTTAACTGTGTGAGCTTACCTGTGTGAGTTTAACTGTGTGAGCATAACTGTGCAAGCTTAACTGTTTGAGTTTAACTGTGTGAGTTTATTTGTGTGAGCTTACCTGTGTGAGCTTACCTGTGTGAGCTTAACTGTGTGAGCTTACCTGTGTGAGTTTAACTGTGTGAGCTTACCTGTGTGAGATTACCTGTGTGAGCTTAACTGTGTGAGATTACCTGTGTGAGTTTACCTGTGTGAGTTTAACTGTGTGAGCTTACCTGTGTGAGATTACCTGTGTGAGCTTAACTGTGTGAGTTTAACTGTGTGAGCTTACCTGTGTGAGCTTACTTGTGTGATCTTACCTGTGTGAGATTACCTGTGTGAGCTTAACTGTGTGAGTTTAACTGTGTGAGCTTACCTGTGTGAGCTTAACTGTGTGAGCTTACCTGTGTGAGCTTAACTGTGTGAGTTTACCTGTGTGAGCTTACCTGTGTGAGGTTAACTGTGTGAGCTTACCTGTGTGAGGTTAACTGTGTGAGCTTACCTGTGTGAGATTACCTGTGTGAGCTTAACTGTGTGAGTTTAACTGTGTGAGCTTACCTGTGTGAGCTTACCTGTGTGAGCTTTACTGTGTGAGTTTAACTGTGTGAGCTTACCTGTGTGAGCTTAACTGTGTGAGCTTAACTGTGTGAGCTTACCTGTGTGAGGTTAACTGTGTGAGCTTACCTGTGTGAGCTTACCTGTGTGAGCTTACCTGTGTGAGTTTACCTGTGTGAGCTTACCTGTGGGCCGCGGTGTGAAAAGAAGCGTCTGGCAACGCCGCGCGTTTCTGATACCCACGTTCTTACGCAATTTCTCTCCACGCGGATGTGGTTGAAGGTAGCCGATTGGGCATTCGAAATTAGGGTGGGAACTGGACATGCACAGCCCCACGTTGGGTGCCAATGTCTTTTTTTAAATTATTATTATTATACAAAAATTGGCATGCATGCAATAAATATAACAGATTACATTCACAAAGGGTTTTTATTTATTTATTTATTTTTACCTCACTAACTTGTAACCTATAACTTTATCTCTACTCTACTGTCTGTTCTTTGTTGATTGGTGATAAATGATACAGAAAGCTACAAGCCATCAGCACTGGATGGGCCTACTGCCTGTGGATGTGATCATAAGTGCATTCACAGGCAAGAAAAACACAATTAAGGACGTTTGAGTAAATTTGTTTCTACAGTTTTGAGCCACTCATTGCTCTAGTGTTGACGATTTTGAGTCTCTACACAGCTTAACTGTGTTCACCTTCACCTGAGGCAAAATTTGAACATTTTTTCTTTGTTCTTGCCTGACTACGCATTTCACTCAAATGGTCCCTTTAAACAAAGACCACAGCTGGTGTCTCCAACACTGCCCCCGGAAAACCACAGGGTCTTCTTTCTTCATTTTTAAACCTAGAATAACCCTAAAATATCAGACCCGAGACGCTGAGGGTGGTGAGTTAATGGAGCCGTTCAGCGCTTTAATTGATCGTTTAAGTGGGTGCAGTTTGTCTAAGACTCTCTCATTCTCCATTATCTGGGATGGTCACTGTTGCTGTAAAGATCAAGCACGCTCAGCAAAAACCTTGTTAAAGGTGGCGGTTCAAAAATTTTCTTGTATTTGCTATTTTGTGAATGGCCAGATGAGACGAATTAAGCTTTTTCGCGGCTTTAGGATTATTAGACTGTGTTGAATACTGTGCGGGCCAATTTGTAACATAATGGGAAACAGGGAGCCTACGGAATCACGCTAACCACCTAGCGCACTAAAAAGCTTTTGAGCTCTGTGTGAATGTCCGCAAGAATTCTTTCTAATACCGGTTGAAGCTGAAATAAGTTTTCTCTCCGGTTTCTCTCTGCTGTTAGTGCCCTGTTTCACTGCAGGTCCCTGAAAATGAGCACTAAAATGAAATGATCACCAGTCCACGATGCTGTTCATTTTCTCATAGCATCACCGCTGAAGCGTTTTGTGAAGAGTCCCATTAAACATTTCAAAATGAGAGAAGCAATGGCTAGATGTCCAAGAAAGACAAACATTTTTATATGAATTTTCAATAACTCCAAGTGGACATTAAGTGTACATACGTGATAGATACAGGAAAGAGATGTGGTCTAATCCAAGTGGGCTATTTATGTGATAATGGATAGGATATGAAGATGTTTGACTTGACTACCCTCAATTAGGAATGGCAAATCACCTGAACCTTGTAATTTAGATGTCTCTGCATCTTCACTGCCTTGCAAGTGCACTGAGTTACTGAGTGCACTGGATATCCTCTAAATGAACTGGATATCCTCTAAGTGCACTGGATGTTCTCTAAATGCACTGGATGTCCTCTAAGTGCACTGGATGTCGTCTAAATGCGCTGGATATCCTCTAATGCACTGGATGTCCTCTAAGTGCACTGGATGTCCTCTAAGTGCACTGGATGTCCTCTAAGTGCACTGGATGTCCTCTAAGTGCACTGGATATCCTCTAAATGCACTGGATATCCTCTAAGTGCACTGGATGTCCTCTAAATGCACTGGATGTCCTCTAAGTGCACTGGCTGTCCTCTAAATGCACTGGCTGTCCTCTAAGTCCACTGGATCATCCTCTAAGTGCATTGCATGTCCTCTACGTGCACTGGATTTTCTCTAAGTGCGGCCCCGTGTCCACAGAAAAATGCAATAGCAGCACAGTGAGACTTTGTTGGGAAATACATTCCCCCTGATGGCAAAATTCCTCAATGATTGAATTATTCACCCAGCTGTCAATCACAGCTATTTCTCCACATGACGTTGTTCTTGTCAGGAAAGGGACAGGGAGCCCCAGCATGCTTCTGTCCTTCTGTGTATCCTGGCAACACTTCCTCATCGATTATTCAGGAACCGCATGAGAAGTGGCCTTCAGTTTTTTTTCTCAGGTTTTTGACTTGCCTCTCAATTGTCTCCTAACTTTAGAAGGGACAGCACAAAATGGGAGCAGGACAAGCCTGGCAATGAAGAGCATCACAGAGTGTGCAGGCTCATCTGCCCTGTTTTTTCCCTGTGTGTGTGTGCGTGTGTGTGTATGTGTGTATGTGTGCATGTATGTGTACCTCCCTGTGGAGGTCAGAACAGCTGAGACTGTGAACAATTTCAAACGACGACTGAAGACCCACCTCTTCAGGCTGCACCTCTCTCCATCCCTCCCTTCCCCCCTGTAAATGACTAAACTTAGGGTTGTAACTAGGCAGCTGTTTCATAGGTTACTTAGTTGATGCGCCTGTCTTAACGACTACTTGTATTTTTATTTATTTTTATTTTTCCATAGATTGCGTTGTTGCCGTTCTCGTTGTTAGTGTTAATCAGTTTAACCATCAGGGTCCAAGTTGAACTATGGGGTTGTTCCCTGTACTTGGACGGTACTTCTCTCAGGGTTTCGCATACTTGTTCCTGTTATGGTTATACACTTTGTTGTACGTCGCTCTGGATAAGAGCGTCTGCCAAATGCCTGTAATGTAATGTAATGTAATGTATGTGTATGTGTGTGAGTGTGTGTGTGTTTGTGTGTGTCTGTATCTGTGTCTGTGTGTGTGTGTCTGTGTGCATGTATGCAAGAGATGTATCACTCTCTGTTCCTTTGATTGAAACTCCAAAGATTATTTGCAACGCATTTTGCTTCGACACACACACACACACACACACACACACACACACACACACACACACACACATACACACACACAAAATATCCAAATAGCTTTTCTTTCAGCCCTTTGAAGGTGAGATGGAAGGTTTCTATGAAGAAAGTTCAATATGCAGGTGTTCCATGTAGAGCGTGCCTGACAGAACATTCCAGAACACTCCACAAAGTCTCCCTCGTCACCTCTGTTGTTAATCCTAAAAGGTGTTTTAAGCTTCCTTTTAAGTTTTTCAATTTCCACCAGCAGCACATGCAAGCCACATAAATACTATGATTGATATCTGAAATTAAGTTGGCAAATTAATTTGATTCATATCTCACATTAAAGATGGCGGTCTTGTACTGAATATGACGATGGGAAATGTAAATACTTAAAGGTAGATTTAATGCAGTGTGCAGAGTTTAAAAAAGGCTTAATGAATGGCTGAATCCCCAGCAGTGCAATAAAACTATTTATGAGGCAGATGATTGGGGCCCTGGCAAGTTTTTTCTCTTGTGATTACCAATTAATCTACCTATGTATATGACTGTAGGGTTGATGGCCACTGTCCATGGTGCTGAAGCTCTCTCAGTATGAGAATAAACAGCTGATAGAGGAAAAAGGCTAGTGTCCCTCCCTTACCCTTCCTATTGGCTCATAGCATTCTCACTGGTATTGATAGCTGTCAGTAGTATGATGGTTCTGATAGTAGTAGTGATAGTAGCTACATTGTTGTTTGTCACACAGATGTATTTGGTGAGTCATGCACCTCCCAGAATTTGTAAGGATAAGAACTCACTGTAGATGTACTCCCCACACACCAGCTTGGCCAATTGGTCCAATGAAGGGGTGGAAGGGTTCATCCAATGGATTTACCAGCTCCTCTAGCATTGGGCGGCAGTGTAGTATAATGGGTAAAGAACTGTTTCGTAACGTGAAGGTCACAGGTTCGATTCCCCGGTAGGACACTGCCGTTGTACCCTTGAGCAAGATACTTAACCTGCATTGCTTCAGTATATTTCATGCAGTATAAATGGATGCAATGTAAATGCTATGTAAAAGTTGTGTAAGTCACACTCTGGATAAGAGCATCTGTTAAATGGCAGGAATGTAATGTATGTGAGTCACACTACAAGTCTCCATCAGTCCCACAGCTGTGTGTGGTGTTGTTCAACTGCACAGTAAGGCTCAGTCACCAAGCAACAAAAATGTAGTAGAGTGGAAACAGGAGAGAACTGTTTTTCTATTTTATTTTCAGTACAGGAAGTAGGAGGCACGTTCCGTTTTGAACATAATGTACATTTCAGTAAATGCCCTAATGTCAGCTAGTGTGCTCAATCAATACAAAACAAAGCTCAGTATTTAGCAACAGTTTTCCTCATCGTAGTGCCTAACCAGTACACTCCTGTCAATCTAAAGGGTGGTGTTTCATCAGCAATCCAATGTGTGCCATTCTAAACCCATTCCCACTTTTTAAAACTCTTTAAGACCAATGCCAAACACACAGTTGACATTGATGGAGGCAATCTAATTTAATTCCTGCTGCAAATCACTAATTACAAACATTTAATTAAAATTCCATTACAATGTTGCGAATGTGTGCTTTAAAACAACCAGGGATGCATGATATTGAAATTCTGAACTGACATCAATAACAATGTTTGACATTACAGCACAAATGCATACGGCATCAAGTTTCTGCTTTTATGGAACAAGTCTGTAAGCACAAATGCAAATGCACCAAGGCAAAAATGTAACAAATTTTATTTGTATAACAAATGATTTCCACTTGGTTAATTTATTATGAGTAAGCAGAGAGCCAGGGAGCTTGCACGTTTGGCTGGTAAAGGTGATAAATTCAGAATAAACGATAAATAAAAGAGAGAGAGTGTAGCATTTTCACTTCGTTTACAGCATCAAAGTCAGTGACATGGCTTCCCTGACGCGTGCATGTAGCTTCATTAAGTCGGCCACAATCGTAGCACATCAGCCGATACCAGTCAGTTCATATTAATCTGTTACCAGTCAACAGATGCATCAGGTACATCCCTGATATTACAGTGCATTCGTTACAATGATTAACGTCGTAAGGCCATCAAAGTTCAGGAAGTCATCAACCAGGGTGAGCATTTTCAGTAGAAACTATGTTAAATGAATTAACTCGTAATTGATGCCATCCCATAGTTCTGGAAGTCAGCTCAACAGGGTGAGCATTGTTCACTGAGCTAAACAGTATGTGAATTACTGTGAATTACCAATTATCTGGACATCTGCTGCCGGGTGCTGTGACTGAGCTCCAGGAACAGATGAAGGCTGAACATCTATATAAAGCGAATGTATTGAATAGTAATTCCATAGCGTCCATTTTGTATGGGAAATTCTTAATGGGCTTATTAAAGCCTTTAGCCCAAGCCCAAATGGAGACTGGAGGACTGCTGAGCCATTCTTTGTCTGAGACCAATCACATGGTACGAGTCTGCTGCAGTAAGACCAGGGAGAGAGAGAGGGAGAGGGAGAGAGAGGGAGAGAGAGGGAGAGAGGGAGAGAGAGGGGGAGAGAGAGAGAGGGAGAGGAGGAGAGAGGGAGAGAGAGGGCAGAGAGGGAGAGCGGGAGAGAGAGGGGGAGAGGGAGAGAGAGAGGGAGAGCGGGAGAGAGGGAGAGAGAGGGGGAGAGAGGGAGAGCGAGGGGGAGAGAGAGGAACAGAAGAACATAGCGAGAAAGATGGGCAAAAGTAGGAGGAGTGACAGTCTCCTGGGAAGGGGGGTTGGGGAGAGAGGGGGGTGGTGGTGGTGGTTTGGGGGTGGGGGTGGGGGTGGTGAGACCAAGCTGAAATATTGCTTTATAGATTTGTGAGTGTGCTCTGGCGCTTTCAGGAATGCAGATAATTCAGCTGTTCCCTCGCTTGCTATGATTTGTAGTTCAATAAATTGCATTTTATTTATTTATTTATTTTTTGATGGCAGGAAGCTTCTGGACCTGTATTCACAAGGCTACTCATTCCTCCGAATCGTTATAAAAGCGAGTGCAGAACGAATGGAACAGAAACCCTGGCCTCCAGAGCGGGAGATGGGAAAGTCCATCAGAAATTCCACATCAGTCCGTCATATCCATCCATATCTGGGATGTGCACTAGCATAGCTGATAGCCAAAATATAGAAAACACCATATATTTTTTGCTCAATCAAATTGCCCAGTGACACATTATAGGTCAAGACATTTTCAAACATGGAAAGTAAAAAAAAAAAAAAAATAGAGAGAGAAAGAGATCCTCTTGGTTTAGTTTAAGCAAATGACAAGGTCAGTGAGAAATATTATACTGTACCAGCATGCATAGCAGCAAACATCAAAAATATGGAAAGCTCGGGAAACAATCTTGTTATTTTTTATTTTTTTATTTTTCTTTAAGCATAGTTAAAAAGCAGCTGGAACATTGTTCTTCAGCATGGGAAGAAATACAGGTTCTTATAAAAGTTGCAACAAAATATGTATTTGCCACAGGATTACTGCAACATTGTAAACTCTTATTATGACATCATGCAGTACTGTAAACTCTTATTATGACATCACACTTACCCTCAGCTTACGCTGGAGCAGCTATTTCAGATATGTGTGTCCACAATAATGTTTACATTTTCAAGAGGAGTACGTAGCTATCTGTGCTGGAACAATTACACACCATGACTTCCCTTTCTGCCAGACAGGTTTATCAGTTTATTTTAGAAACGTTTCTGAAAACTAAACATGATGATTCAGGTGTCATTTTGAACTTGGTTAAAAGTATGTTTTATCAAATTAAAGCATCTCACATCGGTAAAACCAAAGCAGTGTGCAGTTTTGAGCAATGATATCATGTCAGGAAGTACAGGGACATGTTACACCGCTGGCATACTTTATAATTCATGTCATACTTTTTATCTGAGTGCCACACCCATGAGATTACAGTTTCCATGTTTCTTACATTTTCACCCAGGGAAAAGGAAGCATATCTGTTGGGTTCTCTCATTGCTCTTTTACCCAGACAGAAAGAACCGACTAGATGCATGCAGTCACCTATAGCGGAGCTCTGCTCCACACCTACGATGTCTTATTTCACAGACTGAAGGCACTTGAGCGCTCGCTCAGAATGAGAAACAAACGCAGGTGAAACCCGGGTAAAGGAGAAACGGGAGAGAAGTGAAATTGCTATTTCTGTCATGAGCAGCACTGCGCGCCTGAGTGCACATAAGCATCTCCGTGCATGTGACTGCACACAGACAATCGCAAATGCATGCACGCATACTTACACGTGCAGGTAGGAATGCACGCTCACCTGTGCACATGCATACATATACACACACGCACATGAACTCACACTCGCACACACGCACACACACACACGCACACACAATTTCAGGTGATGGTGTGGTGGATTGTAAGACCATTACTGGTGATGGTGTGGTAGACTGTGAAACCATTTCAGGTGATGGTGTGGTAGACTGTAAAACCATTTCAGGTGATGGTGTGGTAGACTGTGAAACCATTTCAGGTGATGGTGTGATAGACTGTAAGACTATTTCAGGTGATGGTGTGGTAGACTGTGAAACCATTTCAAGTGATGGTGTGGTAGATTTTAAGACTATTTCAGGTGACGGTGTGGTAGATTGTACGACCATTTCAGGTGATGGTGTGGTAGACTGTAAGACTATTTCAGATGATGGTGTGATAGATTGTAAGACCATTTCAAGTGATGGTGTGGTAGATTGTAAGACCAGTTCAGGTGATGGTGTTGTGGCTTTTAGGCCATTTTTGATGATGGTATCACACTGAGATGGACTTATCGTCGGATGCTCAAGTTTGCCAAGATGGCTTACATTCCCTTCAGTTCCTCCCTGCTCCAACCCTTTTCCTTTATACAGAAGAATTCACATTGAGACACTGGGTCTCATTTTCAATGGAGTCCTGCTGACAAAAGAAGCTGAAGTTTCCAAGACAGGAAATGAATATATAAAATTAACTAAAAATAAAAAATAAAAAAATCAATAAATAATAATATAAAATAAAATAAACAATCAAACAGTTCAATTCATTCAGAACATTAACATTCAAAGGTAGCCAGTTTCTTAATCAGGGTCCTGAATTGGCCCATGGTTTAATTAGCTTTAATGCACACTGTATCTCATTCCAGGCATGAGGACTACTCTGACTAAATGCACTTTTACCCAGTTCAGAGGTGACCTGTGGCACCTGGAGAATCAACCAGTCCTGAGAACGAGTCTGATAGGCACCTACTCTCCTTTCAATAAGAGATAAAATATAAGGAGGTAGATTTTGGAGAAGTGCTTTTATATATAAACGTGTAAGAGGGAAATTATACTGGGACCCAGAAAAGGCTGACATTTGAGCGAGCCAGCATGCTGGGACGCAGCGTGTACTTCAAAGGACCCGAGAGCCTTGTGGTAAAACAATAAGTCACTCGGACTTCCTCTGAATGGGCAGGCCATTTGGCTCTCTGGAATGTTACCACCTGGACACAACCAAGATAAGGGGAACTAGTCTCTTTGTCTGTGGTTGTGGGTGTGGGTGTTTTGGGGTCGTAAAGGGTGAAGCGACCTGCACCTGGTGGGGGCACTACACGGGACAGTACCACACTGCCCACATATGGACCCCTCTGACATTACACTTTGTATTTCTTTTCTGGATCTGGACTTTAAATCATCTGTTTATCCTATTTACAAACCCCAGAAAACCGTACAAACCATGCACATGTTTTCATTGTATTATTGTATTATGCATTATGTAATAATAACATGGATTGCATGTACAATGGTTAAACAAAAGGGTATTTTCATGACAACTGCACCATAATATTACATCCACTTGGCATGTTTGTATGTACATTTCCAGGTTCATAGCAATTGAATGAAATATGTTTCATACCAAATAGAATTTGAAAAACATAGTTTCAGCAACTCAGGAAAAAACTAACACAATGGAATGTCCTCTCTGGTAATCATCTCCTTTTCCCGATTTCCCCACTGAATTGTTTTAACAGCAGCCCCAAATGGTGGGGGCCGAAATTGAGATTTATGATTCGGACAGGTTAATTTATGGCAATGCCGCCTAGACCAAACGCGGGATTTGGCTTAAAAGGAAGGGAGACAAAGCAATCGAGGAAGATCGTAACGACTTCCCCACGTACACATAATCTGTGTGGTGTGTGTAGATTCACAAGGAAGATCGTAATCGACTTCCCCGTGCACATACTAGGCTGTGTGTAGAGTACAAGGAAGATCGTAATCGACTTCCCTCAGTGCACATACTACTTGGTCGTGTAGAGATAGCCATGGAAGATCGTAATCGACTTCCCGCCGTGCACATACTAGCATGTTCTGTGTGTAGCTAAACAGGCTGGTAAGAACTCTTTTACTCTGATTTCTGTTTTTAACCTTTATAATTGATTTTGAATTAAAGATAACAACCTACCTGCCTGTTAATAAATTCTTCTGATTTTAACTTGCGTGGTCTTCATGACTCTAATCCATTTTATCTTCTTTTCAGCCGAAATTCCGTTTAAATACTCAGGGGGGCAATTCTGACTAGGACCTACTGATCAGGGGTCTAGTACAGTAAACGTCTGTAGTGGGGTCTTCAAGTTAGATAGGTGACCACGATCTGCCTGTTAAGGGATTGGTGGTATTGGTTCTGGTGTTTTGGCTTAAGAGAACCCATGGGCGTAGTACGCCGGTTCTTGTCAAATTCGCCTGAAGGAGCCCGATAGATACACACCGTCCTGGCTCATAACTGTCTATGTACTATCCATGTAAGCCAGGCATGGAAGGCATGTATTATGGTGGTCAGCCTCCTACCCTCTGGATTCTTCACCGAACTGAGATTTAACAATAATGCTAAACCCGGGAGCATATATTGAGGAATGATGGCACAAGATAGAGTCGAGTGTAACCACTCCCAAGTTCCACGCATAGTTAAACCCAAATTTTAAATTATCATTAAAATGGAGTCAGATTAATACGAGAGTATAACATAGTAACTGTTACGCTTTCTTGCTGTGGTCATGGATATATCTGTTGTGTTGTTCCGCGCATTTGTGAATTTTCTGATGCTCCCATTAGGATATTGACAGTCCGGCGACAGATCGGATATATCTCTGATGACAGCATAGCCCCGTTTACGAACGGAGAGTAACCTGAATGCTACTGATCCGTTTCAGGCCAGTTTTAAGCGGGATATGAAGCAGCGCCTTCATATCTAACCCGTGGCAACGGAACCAGTGCATTCTTAATTATAATTGTGCCCTGTTCTTACGAACAGAGGAAAAATAACTAACATCTCTGGTTTGAATCACACCAGCCAAGGGAGAACACGCGATACCTTCCCCTCCAGCTACAAACCCTCATTGGTCTAGCTGTGAGGTGTTTACAAGTGGTGACCCCGACGTGATATGGAGTATCTGGAGTGTTCCCTGAAATGTCTGCTGGTGTTTTTCATCCCGGCGTGATACCCTTCACTGTGGGTATCTCGCATTTTCTTCTCTGGGTTTCCTGATCCTTGGTGTGGTGAGTGACACAATTCTCATATATTAGCCTGTGCTAGGGAGAGTTTTTTAGTCACTGTGCAGGGGATCGACATATCCCAGACAGGCCTGGGACCGTAGAAACCAGGCATTTTCCATATTACTACCCTTTGGGGAATGCATAAACAGGGAAAGAGAGAAGCTTAGGCTGGCATGTTGTTAGGAAATGTGTTGTGCTAATACGGCAAAATGCGTTTTAGAAAAAACTAGCCTATAGCAGTAGATGGTTGCGTATGTGTAAGAAATGTAAACGTTTGTAGAAAGGAAGGGAGTTTTGGTGCAAGGCTTACTACTGTTTCTGCGCAGAGGCGCAGAACACCTTACTCAAACTCAGGAGAAATGAGGCACTGGTTAAAAGCCAGTGAATTTTGAAGGTGAACAGAATGGAGTATGAAAGACTAAAAAGCAATAGAAGGTGAACAGTGAGAGAGTTTATAGCTGCCAGTAAGCGTGTGCAATCACAGAATGCACACGCGAAGAAGTTTGAACTTTGCTAGGGGGCTAACCCAGGAAAAGTGGCAGGCTTCTTGTTATATTTAAATTAAATAATATTAAAACACTGCTGAATGCTGAATCAGGTGCATAACCTCGGCTTCGAAGTTCCAGCCCTGAAAGCAGAGTCTGTGCTGATCCTTAAACCCAGGTATGGCCCTGCGGCAGTACACACGTCTCAAGACCTCTGACAGTGCAGACTGCAGCTGCACCAAGTTTTGAAACTGTTCGTATCTGTCCGGAGAAAACCATACTTTAAGTCTCAGAGATCGAGGCCGGTACCAGTGTAGTCACTGAACCTCTGAGTACCGTGCCCGATGTAATGTCACAGGACCGCTGAGTGCCACGGCAAATGCAAGTCTCCATCCCTCTGAAAGTGTAGCCGCAGGCTACAACAAGGGTGGCGACCGTCTGGAATTTGCCGCATGTGGGACTCATGTCTAAAGACCTCTGAAACTGGTGAAAAGGTATCAGGACACAGAACTTCTGCATTTCTGAGGTGCTGGAACCAAGGTCCTTGGCCTGTGTTATCTGTCTCAGTAAACAGTGGTGTACTCTTAATTAAATAAATAGGTTAGGATTTATGAAACAGTTGAGATAAGCCAGTGTAGAAGGTAAAATTCCAACATGGCTTACAACCAACCAAAAAATAGACTTTGGCCTATTATAAATAAAATAATCAATAGCCTAGAGCTAAATTAAGTTATATAGGCATAGGTGTGCCACCATTCACCTTTCTTTAGAAAGCTCGCTTTCAAAAAAGTGTAGTGAATTCTGGTGTACCCTATTGTTTTCATCTGAGTTTTTATTCTGTGTGTCTTAGCGGCACACGGAGGAAATCAGAGGATTTAAACTAATAATATTAAATAATAATATATTAATTATTAACGCATGCCTGTGCACGCCATTTAGAAACTGTTAGAATTCACTAACCGACTTATTTGGGTGCCAATTAAATTAGCTAAGGCATGTTAGATACTAGAGATCTAATGGTATTTTTGTGTGAATTTCACCATAGCACAAAATATATGTTAGAATCTTTAGCAAACCGTTGATAAGCCAGTCAAATGCCATAAATGAACATAAGGTCATCAAGCTTAAACTCAGCTAATAAGGGCCAGTATCATCTGTGCCTGCAAGGAAAATTATTTAAGGAAGAAGTCTTCCAAACTACATATCTCAAATAAATAAATAAATAAATAAGGAGAAGAAGCACTTACTCCTAAGTTTACATAAAGTTTGTCTTTTAACATTAAAAT
Source organism: Anguilla rostrata (assembly GCF_018555375.3). NCBI lineage: Eukaryota > Metazoa > Chordata > Actinopteri > Anguilliformes > Anguillidae > Anguilla > Anguilla rostrata. The sequence goes on along the minus strand of NC_057946.1, from coordinate 36,988,093 downwards.
GTTGAAAGGGGTGTCATTTTTTGGCAAGGACTGGCTTACTGGTCTCACTTTATTCTACTTTTCTACATTTTCTCTCCTTAGATCTCCTCCTTCTTTTTCATTTACTGTTCCTCCTCCTCCTTTCTCCCTTCTCCCCATCTGTCTGTCTTGTTCTGTTTCCCCCCCCTTCTCTGTCAGTTGTTGAATATTTAAGGAGCAGTAAACCTACACTCCCAAGACAGTGTCTGATTTTCTTTTTGTTTTTTCATCTTTTTATTTTTGTCAGTTGTGGTTTAACCCCCAAATTATGCAGATAGTAACCATACCTAGATTTTCTCTTCTTTGCACAACTACAGGCAAAGAGTTTCACACCTCATGGTTAGGGGGATTTGTAGGTCCTTTCTGGAAGAATGTTTTAGAAATATGTGAAATTTTCTTAATATTTATGGAATTTCTGTTAATGTTAATGGCAAGTTTCACATTCATTTAAAAAAAAAAAAATATCTGTCACAGACTTTAGGATGCTACAACCCCCGAACACTACTTGTCTTATATGTCTTAAATTGTGCTTTTTGCATTTTTCTTTATTTTTATACCATATGTTCATTATAATGGTTCTTTATTTTTATACTATCATTTTCAAAACCCATCCATACAAAATGTATTGAGTTTTGTCTCCTTTCTTTTTAATTTCCCAAATCCAGTTTATCCAAAATTACAAAGGATATTACCATGAGAAGGACAAAAAACATATTTACCACATAATGCAGTTGTCATGAAAACTCCGAACTACCTCATTCATATATACCATGTCTCACAAACCTTTTTCCCCATAATCCCACCAAGTTTATTAAGGTTCAACCTCCGCACAGCCCCGTGGATGTCAACCTTAAGTACAGTGTCTCCAAGACTTTGCTTCGATAGATTCAATCGAGAGGACACCTCCTGGTACAAAGTTCCTACGTCACTGTCAGCTGTCTTGTGAGTTTTCCTGTGCTTAAGAACACGGCGGGCCCCGACTGATGGAATGGACTTAGTGCAACAGGTCATCTGAGGCACAAAAGTTCCCATCTTCACTCCAACATCTGATCCGTTCCATACCATACACACCTCAACCCACACAACCCTTGATATCAGCCTTCCCAGTTATTCCCACCATCAGCCCTACGACCCTGGACCTCCGGCACCAACCATTTGGGAAAGTGTCCATGACCCCTTGGGAGGACGTTCTGAAGTGTCCCCCATTGGGCCAGAGGGGGGAGCTGTAAGAGGGAAATTATACTGGGACCCAGAAAAGGCTGACATTTGAACGAGCCAGCATGCTGGGACGCAGCGTGTACTTCAAAGGACCCGAGAGCCTTGTGGTAAAACAATAAGTCACTCGGACTTCCTCTGAATGGGCAGGCCATTTGGCTCTCTGGAATGTTACCACCTGGACACAACCAAGATAAGGGGAACTAGTCTCTTTGTCTGTGGTTGTGGGTGTGGGTGTTTTGGGGTCGTAAAGGGTGAAGCGACCTGCACCTGGTGGGGGCACTACACGGGACAGTACCACACTGCCCACATATGGACCCCTCTGACATTACACTTTGTATTTCTTTTCTGGATCTGGACTTTAAATCATCTGTTTATCCTATTTACAAACCCCAGAAAACCGTACAAACCATGCACATGTTTTCATTGTATTATTGTATTATGCATTATGTAATAATAACATGGATTGCATGTACAATGGTTAAACAAAAGGGTATTTTCATGACAACTGCATCATAATATTACATCCACTTGGCATGTTTGGTATGTACATTTTCTCCATGGTTCAAGCCATTGAATGAAATATGTTTCATACCAGATAGAATTTGAAAAAACATAGTTTCAGCAACTCAGGAAAAACCTAACACAATGGAATGTCCTCTCTGGTAATCATCTCCTTTTCCCGATTTCCCCACTGATTGTTTTAACAGCAGCCCCAAATGGTGGGGGCCGAAATTTGAGATTTATGATTCGGACAGGTTAATTTATGGCAATGCCGCCTAGACCAAACGCGGGATTTGGCTTAAAAGGAAGGGAGACAAAGCAATCGAGGAAGATCGTAACCGACTTCCCCACGTTACACATAATCTGTGTGGTGTGTGTAGATTCACAAGGAAGATCGTAATCGACTTCCCACCGTGCACATACTATGTGCGCTGTGTGTAGACAGACAAGGAAGATCGTAATCGACTTCCCTCAGTGCACATACTAGGCTATGTGTTCTGTGTAGAGATAGCCATGGAAGATCGTAATCGACTTCCCACCGTGCACATACTAGGCTATGTGTTCTGTGTGTAGCTAAACAGGCTGGTAAGAACTCTTTTACTCTGTATTTCTGTTTTTAACCTTTATAATTGATTTTGAATTAAAGATAACAACCTACCTGCCTGTTAAATAAATTCTTCTGATTTTAACTTGCGTGGTCTTCATGACTCTAATCCATTTTATCTTCTTTTCAGCCGAAATTCCGTTTAAATACTCAGGGGGGCAATTCTGACTAGGACCTACTGATCAGGGGTCTAGTACAGTAAACGTCTGTAGTGGGGTCTTCAAGTTAGATAGGTGACCACGATCTGCCTGTTAAGGGATTGGTGGTATTGGTTCTGGTGTTTTGGCTTAAGAGAACCCATGGGCGTAGTACGCCGGTTCTTGTCAAATTCGCCTGAAGGAGCCCGATAGATACACACCGTCCTGGCTCATAACTGTCTATGTACTATCCATGTAAGCCAGGCATGGAAGGCATGTATTATGGTGGTCAGCCTCCTACCCTCTGGATTCTTCACCGAACTGAGATTTAACAATAATGCTAAACCCGGGAGCATATATTGAGGAATGATGGCACAAGATAGAGTCGAGTGTAACCACTCCCAAGTTCCACGCATAGTTAAACCCAAATTTTAAATTATCATGTAAAATGGAGTCAGATTAACACGAGAGTAAAATATAGTAACTGTTACGCTTTCTTGCTGTGGTCATGGATATATCTGTTGTGTTGTTCCGCGCATTTGTGAATTTTCTGATGCTCCCATTAGGATATTGACAGTCCGGAAACAGATCGGATATATCTCTGATGACAGCATAGCCCCGTTTACGAACGGAGAGTAACCAGGATGCTACTGATCCGTTTCAGGCCAATTTTAAGCGGGATATGAAGCAGCGCCTTCATATCTAACCCGTGGCAACGGAACCAGTGCATTCTTAATTATAATTGTGCCCTGTTCTTACGAACAGAGGAAAAATAACTAACATCTCTGGTTTGAATCACACCAGCCAAGGGAGAACACGCGATACCTTCCCCTCCAGCTACAAACCCTCATTGGTCTAGCTGTGAGGTGTTTACAAACGGGAACCAATATTGACCTCTTTGCTGAGACAGGGACGGCCAGCCCACCGTCTGACACAGCGCACAATGGTGAGTACGGTACCTCTCTCCAGTGATGTAACGTAGGGCTGAATGGTTTCAAGGTGGAAGCAGCAGTGTATTCATATATTACATCACCATAAGAGGCTTTTAGCGCGGATGCTGGAGGTGAACTCACTCAATGCCACTCGGGGGGAAACTGCGATTTGAGTGCGCGGATTATTTCTAGAGTACATCCAAAGAATCCATCTCTCCTCATCATCTGTGCTCCCCAGCTCCCAGTCCCGGCCCTGCTGCTCTATCGGTGCACATGTAAGTCCCAGCATGCCGTTCTCCCTGCCTGTGCTACCCAGGATGCAGCAGGCACAATTTACCCGCAGGTTTCAGGATTTGCCCTTTGGGTAGTGCGGTTCATATGCAGCGGTGCTTTAGCGATGTTAAGCATGCACTCGCTGGTCTGGGAACGGTGTTAGCCAGGGCACGCGTTGTCGTTCATATACATCGGCTGAACGGCCTAATGGCCTCTTCTAAGTGCATTCTGATTCGCCCTGGATGACGCTGTCTGCAAAGTGAACGGGCGACAGTGTCGTTTCATTGGACGCAGGCTGAAGACCCACCTCTCCAGACTATGCCCTATGACTCACCTCCCCTCACGCCCCCGAGCGCCTGTTGTTTGGTTAAGTGAGAGATTACTACAGTGTGAGCAGGGCGTCTTATGTTTTGCATGTGCTGTGCTGTGGCTCTAGATTGGCTTGGTTATTTACATTATGGTTTGAGCACGTAGGAGTGTTATTAGCTGTAGCTATGTCACTGTCGATCGTATAACTCATTTTCTCACATTGTAAGGTACTGTAGGTCACACATGACTGCCTGCATTTTGTCTTTTGCAGTCACCTGTCATTATGTAGACCTTACACCGGAAACAAGTGTTAGCTCACAAACTGAGGTGATCACATGAGGTCTCCAGCAGGTGACGAAACTGATGAGTGAGTACGAGTACCTTTATATTTAATGTCCCACAATCCAGAGAAGTTCAGGGCAAAATTCATGCCCTAGAACAACATTTCCCTACTTTACAAAAATCTCCATTAAAATCAAAAAGCGAGGTGAAAAAGCTATAGAATTACATGAATTGGAAGAAAAAATGGGAACACAAGCATATTAACTGAAAGTTAATATAACTGAAAAGGTACATTAATTGGAACAATCGGAATGCAAATTAAACATCACTGGGTCCTCGGCTTTTCCGCACTTTGTCGAAACATTTTTTATTTAAAATCGCCCCTGTATTTACCCCATATCGAGTGGGCCCTTTTGGGATTTCCCAATGCGCTCCACCCAGCCATTGCCCAGCTCCTCCTCTGTGAGGAGGACGGTGAGAAGGGCTGGGGAACACAGCACAGGCTTTGTGTGCGTTTCCCCTCCAGGTCAAGCAGATCAACCCCACTGCGTTTCTGAGACTACCATAAAAATCAGTTACAATCTGAGTGCCCTGCGGTGGACTGGCGAACTGTCCAGGGTGTATTCCTGCCTCTTGCCCATTGCATGCTGGGATATACTCCAGCACCTCCCTTGACCCTGACCAGGAATAAACTGGTTAGATAATGGATGGATGGATGGATGGATGGACGTTATAATCTGAGACTGTTGAAAAGATCAGCACCAGAGTCATTCACATAGTATGTGGGAAAACCTCTTGGGCCTCTACACTTGTGCACAGGTGATATAGAACACATTGTATTAGCATATTTGCTCACAAATATTGGGTCATCCTCGTTTACGTCCTGGAATGAAATCATGCATTTAGACAAATACACCAGCCAAATATACTGTAAAAATCTGTGCTGTCTTATTAGAATCTATTCAATGACCTCATCTGAGACCACTTTTCTTTTCGAGTACAATTGAGATGATTCATCTCCCTTCTCTTGGAGGTGGTGCGTAGTTTGAGTTCGAGAAGGAATACAAACATTACATAATACAGATATATCATTTAGTTTATAGAGCACGTCATAGCCTTAAATCAGGGATTCCAATCACTGTTGCATATTAAGACCATCAGGCTTTAATCTCGAAGATCTGTGACACTCACTGCTTCATTTATAATGGTGTGTATGGAGTCCAGCCTGTCATAGATCTGGAATCCCTCCCTAATTGTGGATTCAAGCATAGAGACTCAAGTGAAGAGACCGAAAGCTGACATGAAATGTAAGACTTACACACCGATCAAACCACAGGCTACATTTTCAAACACCGAACGATGTCACACACGTATTTGTGATTTTTCTCCACTCACAAGGGCCTCCTTCCTTTCAGCACTGCAGCGCTGCAAGGCCACATTCTTCTGTGAAAGGAAATGTTTAAGTCAGAACCGTGGTGTACTAAAGAATAAAAGACACTCTGGGGTATTTTGTCCCAAGTGGGGATTCATATGGTAGAGAGCCTATTGGTTAGCAGTAATGTGCTATAAAAATTGGCATCACGTACTTGGAGAAGCCTTTTGTCACATTGCTTCTGGGATCAATGTAAACGATATGACGTTGTCAATAAAAACAAAAGCAAAGGGCATTAAATTGTCAGCCTCCACTTCCTGCATCTAAACCCACCGTGACTGTAAGGACACAACACGAACAACAAGAACGTGACAATAATATAGATGCAGTTTGTTGGTAACAAGGTCATAGTACAGCTGACGCCTTTTTTTTCTAAACATCCTTTAAGACTGGTTTTCATTTTCAAGTTAATATAGAAAAGTCATCTTGCCTTGAGAAATTGCCTTGGTGGAACCAATTTTTTCCTGAACACCCCTTGGTGTTACATCCTCTCTTGAACATTGTCTATTTGTGGGTCTTTTCATTGAAAAAACACAATAAACATCTTGGACAGAAAAAAGGCCCAGATCTCTCACTCCATGATTTTAATAATAATAATAATACATTTATTTTATATAGCGCTTTTCATGAACTCAAAGACGCTTTACAATAAGTGGTACATACATACATACATACATACATACAATGAAACATACAATTCAGAGACAAATAAAAACATTTTAAAAAATGGGGGGAAGACAAACATCAAGGGAAAGGATTTAAGTTTTCTAAAACTTAAATCCTTGGAGGTGTTTGCTCAATGAAGGACCTCAGAACAAAACAGGTGTTGTATTTTCACGTGGGAATTATATAGCTAAAGGATGTGCTCCCTCCTGGATATGTCTTCCATCATTCCCCCCCTCTGTACAGGGATGTGGTTCCTATGAAAGAAGGCTTGGGTCACAGATGGCTGATAATGTTGCTCTGGGGGAACAGGGTGGTGGATTACTGTGTCTTCTCTCATATTATATGGGAAATAAATTATGGAGATAAGCACTTTATTATTAAATTTTTTTAACCTCTATTCCACAATGAGTTTAGTTAATTAATGATAATAAAATAAACTTTGGATTAAGCACACACAATCTGCTAGTTAATTGTTCTTAGGGCTATTTTTATGTAATCTTATCAAGATCTTGTGTGGATCCTTCAAAGTAAAGTCCTTCAAAATATTGGAATAGGATCTAGGATCCTTCAGAACGCTGGAATCGGATCTAGAATGGGCTAGCAAGCATGAAACTACAAGATCCAAGTTAATATCTCTACAAAGGACCACAGTCCTAGTTGCTACGGTGCATGATCCTACTAATTAACTTAAGATATTATGGCAGATCCTGGTCTTCACAGGATTTCACTGGGATGAAGTGAAATCCTTATCGGGATATTTGAGAGAGGATCCTACTTGCAGCCAGGATCTTGCCCAGGATCTTGTTCCAAATTAGGATCCTGGGAGGATCTTTGAAGATCCTACAGGGTCCTGGGAATTGTATTTTTTAAATTTTATTTATTTTTTTACAATGGAGACCATGGAAATCGGCAGTGCACTGGGACCCAGTACAGCACAGCTCTTAAAGGGAATGAAAATAGGTAATTTGATTGGCTGTGGTTGAATCCAGCTGCATCAAACCCACTGATATCTCACCATACAACACATGTTCTCAGAACAACACTTGTACCTTAAGACTTTTTGGGGAAACAACTCATCAGAACTATCTCACAAACTGGATGGTCCCTGACATGGTGAAAACATGTGAGCTGGCACCACAGCTAAAACCAGGTTTGTGTTTCAAGTTCTCACAGCGACAGGACTGTTCCAAATGCATTTATATTCATGCATTTCTGCTTGTACTTTAGGCCTCCTCCTGAATTATTCAAATCCAATTTGACAAATGTATCAAAAAAAAGTTTTTTTTTTTGTTCTCGAATCTGCTGTTTGCTCAAGTGATTAAACGGTGAAGCTGTTGTATTATCTTGTCCCAGTGATTAGACTCTTGTTTTCTTGGAATTTCCATTGCTTTGGTCTGGTAGGTGAACACGGGGCCGGGATGTACGTCCTCTTAGTCGGGCAGGATGGGTTGATTTCCGACTTACCTATGTTACACACCATCCACAACCAGCCCATCAGGTACAGCGAATCAAAGGCACTCCTTTAAATTTTACCCAAGCCCTGCCCTCACACACATCCCCACCCACACACACACTGCACCACCACACCATACATCGGTACAGTGAATCAAGGCATATTTTAAATTTACCCAAAGCCCCTGCCCCCTCAACACACACTCACCCACCCATACACACACACACGCACTCACACACACCATACCCCATCAGGTACAGTGAATCAAAGGCACTATTTTTAAATTTACCCAAAGCCCCCGCCCCCTCAACACACACTCACCCACCCATACACACACACACACACACACACGCACACAAGCTGTACCTCAGTCTGACATGATGACGTTCTTTTCTAAGAAAGTCTATGTTCTAACCTTTAAATAAATGTTAAACGATTCAGGTACTGTCCTTTATCACCCTCAGTGGTGACATCAGATCAGAGAAATACGAACAGGAAGTTGCAGCTCTGATTCTGTCTGCTGGGTTAATTGCTGTTTACAATTACACAGAACCCATTCCGTGATGTGGCTTACAAAAACAAGCCAGAACAGCCAATTCAGGCAGATACACACAGAAGAGTAGGCATGCACACACTCACACATAATAAATATAAATATATTTTAAAAATGGTAAAAAGAGAATTATAATTTCACTTATCACGGGTGTTTTTGACAATCTGCTATTAGCGTTAGCCGTGATAATAATTTAGCAGACTCGGCTGTGCGGTGTTAGAAACTCGACATAAACGTGCCGTAAATGTCTTGCTCGTTAGCGCGCGGCTGGAATGGGCACCGATCCGGGTTTACCGATGCACCTGCGCCTCATCTGGGAATCCAGAGGTGCCGGAAATAAGCCAACAGGCAGAAGCCACGGAAATGACCTTGACGAAAAGGGCGAACGTCGTGAGTCAGGTGAACGGAGAACGGATGTGTTCGCCCCCTCTCTCTCTTCCCCCTCTCCCTCCCTCCCTCCACTGCTTGCACCCCGCCCTCCGTCTGTCCCCTCGTCAGCGTCAGTTTCAATAGCGGCTCTTATGGAGCTGGGCTTTGGAAGGTTGCAGGTTTGAGTCTGAACCAGCGCAGTGTCCTTTATTACGGTAGCTAATGTGACTCGTTGTAAGAAAAAAAATTACACAACATTCTACATAGCACCCATTTATACAGCTGGATGTATATTGAGACAATGTCCTACCCGGGAATTGAACATGTGCCCGGTTACAAGACCAGCTCCTTACCCATTATACTACACAACCTATCTTTATACAGTGGATAATATATCTGGCCTAGTCCAGAGGTTTGCGGGTTCAAACCCAGGTGACAAGTGCTTGAGCTGTGGTCTGGAGGAACTTGCCTGGAGTGTGTTAAATCACGTCCCATGAGGCAGCCGGCTGGACTGTAATTAACGGTATGTTCAGCTGATTCTGAACGCATGTGTGCACAGAGGTGTTATGGGGCTGATGCCTAGACCCAGCCTGATTGATCCTCCTCACCTCAGTGAGGAGCCCTCTCCGATTGGTCCTCCTGTCACCGTGGCGAGGAGAATGGAATGTGAGCGCGAGGTCCGCTGAGCTCATTACTCTGCTCTGGTATGCATGGAATAAATCACAGGCGCTGTTCCCCCATACACCGCCATCAGAGCGCTGCTGACAGCTCAGAGCTGAAGCAGCCTTTTACAGACAAGGAGCGGGACAGGGAGCGGGGCAGGGAGAGGGGCAGGGAGCGGGACAGGGAGAGGGGCAGGGAGCGGGGCAGGGAGCGGGACAGGGAGCGGGACAGGGAGGGGACAGGGAGAGGGGCAGGGAGCGGGACAGGGAGCGGGACAGGGAGCGGGGCAGGGAGCGGGACAGGGAGCAGGACAGGGAGCGGGGCAGGGAGAGCAGGAGGGCAGGGACGGGACAGGGAGCGGGACAGGGAGAGGGAGCAGGGACGGAGGGGCAGGGAGCGGGACAGGGAGCGGGACAGGGAGAGGGGCAGGGAGAGGGACAGGGAGCGGGACAGGGAGAGGGGCAGGGAGAGGGACAGGGAGAGGGACAGGGAGCGGGACAGGGAGAGGGACAGGGAGAGGGGCAGGGAGCGGGACAGGGAGAGGGGAGGGAGAGGGGCAGGGAGCGAGACAGGGAGCGGGACAGGGAGAGGGGCAGGGAGAGGGGCAGGGAGCGGGACAGGGAGCGGGACAGGGAGCAGGTCCCTTTTAAAGACAGGAATTAAATTAAAGCAGCGGTAGCTATCTGTTTATTGTTTTTAGAAAGATATTTGGGAATGGTCTTGCTTAATTTGCAACAATCACGGAAACATCTGCTGTGAGAGAAATCCAGCACCATACACTGCATTTACATCCTCAAATTCTGCTTTCTAAAAACAGGAATTTGGCCCAAGTTTAATTCGTGAACCAATCAACAATGAGACTGACCTTGCACATTCACATCTGTACACATAGATAGCTGCAAATGTTTGTGAAAGAGTTTCACCAGTGGCAGACAAAAGAGAGTTGGGTAGAATTTGCTCTAAATCTAGAATAAACAAAGGAGCAAAATACAAAGCTTGCATTGTTTAGACCGCACAGATATGTAGCACTAAATTTCAAGACACCATTAAGTATATCAGGTAGATAGCTAACTGTAGGCTGGTGAACTTAGCAACTTTAGACTAGTGGCCTTAGCGAAGTCATCACTTCATTAGCTTCCTAACTCGGTGACCAAATGGAAAATGTACGTTATGTTTTGTATGTGATGTATCGTCCTGGAGCCTCCTCTTCCTCAGCAGGTTCCTCCTCTTCCTCAGCAGTTTCTTTTGGATAGTCTGCTGTCCTGGAGCTCCCTTTTCTTCCTCAGTAGGGTCCTCCTCTTCCTCAGCAGTCTCTTTAGGATAGCCTGCTGTTCTGGGTCACTCATGCTTTTCAGCCACTGAAGTGCTAACATATGAAATAAAAAATCTCTAATTTTGGTATTTGAGCGTGTGTGTGGTAAATGTGGTTAAAAGACACCTTTTTTCATGATCTGCAAGATAGTTTAGCATTGGCTAAACTGAAAATCGGTAATGAAGTCAGTGCACCAGGATTACCGCTGGCAAAAAAGCTTTATTCCTCTGTGGAGAACCACAGCTTTGACCCGCACTGGGTCTCTGCCAGGACGGCTGTGCCCTGTTGGCCCCTGGCAAGGTGCGCAGTCCCAGTGTGGGTCCAGACATGGATCCCCCCGTTGGATGAAGTTTTTCTGGGAGCAGAAATCACTGTGCATTGGACCTCGTTCCTGATGTTCACGTGGAACTTTGGTCTGGCACCTGCATTATTCATTTGGATGCGCATCATTCATTTCCCTCTTCTTCTTTGTTTTTTTTCCTTTTCTCCATAGTTGCGAAATCCACATGTATTCAAACACAAATTCCTTGCGTTGTAAACATATCCTGTTATACTGCCTTTTATTTATAACTTATAACCATGTCAGTAAAGAGGAAATATTTATGCGTCGTGCACTGGTTTCTCTCTTCTGCCATCTTTCCTTTGCATCTGAGAATTGAAGGGGTGACCTGGACCCGTTTCAGTAACTGACTCCGCAACGCGCCGCTGGAAACTCGGAGAAATGAATAAATCAGGAAGTACAGAAGCCTGTTGTGTCACCTTCAACTTTAATAATTCAAGAAGTGAGGAGGAAAACAGCAAACAGAAAATCACACAGGAACCCCGTGCTCGGTGGACTCTTTCCAATGGACCGTGTCGACGAAGCTCGCCGTTTTTCGAATCTGGGACTGACCCCCGTATTCTAACCGAACTCTGCCCCGGCGTGTCGGCAGAGCGGTCGTCTGCGACCGACGGGAGCCGCCGGTTCCCGCGCAATCCGAGCGGAAGGGCGAGAGGTCGGGCGCGAGTCCCGCGAGCGTCCTCGAGGATCCGTCGCCGCCGACGACGAGGGCGGGCCGCCGGCCCGGAGGTGAAGCGGACCGAGCCGGCGCGTGTGTGTCCGCCGGAATCCGCCCGCGACGGCGCGAAACGCAAACCCCCGCCAGTGGGACCTCCTCGCCAACCCGCCAGACCAGACCACGAGCCGCCGTTCTGGCCAACGGCGGTAAACTCCGCAGCCCCTCCCGCTGTCCGCTGTTCGCAGTCTGTTTCAGCCAGAGAGGGAACATAAGACCGAAAGAATAACTAAACAAATAAATAAAAGAAACGCAAGAGAGATGGCATACACCAAACGAGAGTTTTTAAACGAAGACTGGGTGCGCGCTATCGACTGCTGTGTCATACTCAGTACACTCAGAGTCCCCAGTGCACCCCGCTCTTATTGTGACGCCGTTGAACTCAGCAGGAAGTGAATAAATTAACCGGGAGATTTACATGGCTTCCCCCCGCCGTCGATTCGAAGGCATACGAGCGCTTGACACATCCGCTTCCCGTGCTTTAGAAGAACCCTGGGTGCGCGTGGAAAGGTAAACACAACAAACAAACAAAAAAGATCTATTTGCAGAGCAGCGACACGGTGGCATTTTCCGGTGAATCGAGGAAACATTCCATACAGTTTACAGCACACGCCTTCCATTTTAGCAACAGGCTTCAGATCAGAATGCCGTGTTTTTATTTATAGTCACATGCATAACTCAGAGCTGGTCTCGTCCGTGAAAAAATAACGATAAACGGAAAACACGACTCATGAATTAGAATATTAACAAAATGCTAAAAATTTTTACAAAACACCATAAAACCTTCTTAAATGTATCTCTGATTCAATTTAACTACTTATCAATATAACACTCTAAGAAAATACAGATCCACATATTGTTTGATCAATTTTTAGTGCATTAATCTGGAGAATTGATGTGATGTAAACTACATCAAAAACAATCATTAAATGAAAGTACCCTAATCATAAATACATAAATAACACATAAATAATGAAGACCAAAATACATAAGCAATGATAACTCAAAATTAAATGAAACACGTTATTGAGCAAATAAAAAAAAAAAACACATTTCATTTGCATTTCCTATATCCAGGATTGATTTTCTTCCAAAAATCCAGTCTTTTAATTGATATTTTCTTCTACCCAGTAACTTATGAAAAATGACCCATTGTCAGTTCCCATGGCAACGAAAGTAATGAAAGTTCTCCTTGCAGTTGTTGTGGTAAAGTTCCAGTTTCAACTCTGTTTTCATTGTACGATAGCCAAAGAGGTCCAGTGTACTTACCCTGCCTGAAGGCATACAGGCGGCGTCCGTATTCCCCAAAAAAAAGAAAAAAGAAAATCAAAAAGTGGGGAACAAAATGAAATAAAATCCTATGCAGTGTTTGTAGAGACATTTTCCCCTAATCTCTCCATGTAGTTCCGGAGCTCAGTGGAGTCTCCGAGCTCCACGTCCTGGCAGACCCAGGTGATGTCGCCGCCGGGCACGCCGGTCAGGTGACCCACGCCTTGGCGGGCGCCGACGGGCAGGGGCACGGCGGTGAAGGTGCTGAACTTTACCCGCTTGCGCTTGGTGGTGGGCGAGTTGAGCGACTCGCTCTTGTGGTCGCCGCCCGGTCCGCCGCCGTTGCCGTTGCCGCCGCCGCCGTCGGCGGACCGGTGCACCTGGCCCTGGACGTTCTTCTGCGCGGCGCCGTTGAGCAGGTGGCTGCCCTCCTCGAACCCGGCGCCCGGGTCCAGGGCGGTGGTGCTCTCGTCCGGCTCGGAGCACAGGCTGGGCTGGCTGTCCAGCAGCTCCCCCCGGTTACCCAGCCACACCCAGTCGTGGGCGTGGTTCATGGCCTCGGGCCCCTCCCCCGTGGGCAGCTGCTTGTGGCGGTACTTGAGGGCGTAGGAGACGCAGTTGATGAGGAAGACGAGGATGGCCAGGCAGAAGACGCCCAGCAGGGCGTACATGCCGATCTCCAGGTCGGTCAGACCCCGGGGGGCCTGCAGCAGGTCGTCCTCCAGGTTGCGGTTGCGCGGGAGGTCCGCCTGCGCGGGGAAGTCCACGGGGACGTCCCGCGGGCGGGCCCCCTCGTCCCGGGCCACGGCGGACTTGGCAGTGGCGGCGGTGCCCCTCCCGGTGGCCCCGCCCTCCACGCCGGACACGGAGCTCCCGTAGTACGGCGCGTCCGCCCCCGGGCGACGCCCGCGTCCCCCGGCCCGGGTCTCCGCCCCCTCCTCTCCCCCCTCTCCCTCCGGCCCGGGGGGGGCGCCGAACCTGACGCGGACGCCGGCGTTGCCGGCGGCGAGGACGCCGCGGCGATCGGGGGCTTGGCAGCGCTCGCTGGCGGACATCTCCACCCTCACCAGCAGCCCCTGGCCCTCGCTCTCGGCCACGATGACCGGCCACTTCCACACCGCGCCCTGCCGCACGCCCACCACCGCCGGGTCCAGCGAGCTGGCCGTCAGCAGGAAGTGGGCGGGGTCGTACAGGTCCAGGGGGGTCATGGAGCCGTCGCTGAACTGCAGCCACGCGCTGATTAGAGACTCCTGAGGAGACACAGGAGCCATGTTAACACACACACTCACACAGACACACGCACACACACACACTCACACACACTCACACTCACACTCACACACTCCTTAGAGAGCACAGAACAGTGAGCAGGCCTCACTTTCTCCCTGTTCCAACCTCTACCCCATCTCTGTCCCTGTGTCCCAGCCTCTAACCCATCTCTGTCCCTGTGTCCCAAACTCTAACCAAATCTCTGTCCCTGTGTCCCATCCCAGCGCTGTCACTTGGATACGGGACAGTAGCCCTCCCTGGGACCCCCTGTGGTGGGACGGGCAGTTACCTGCTTGGGGCTGTGCAGCACCTCCTGCGTGGTCGCCGTGGCGACGATGGCCCTGTTGCTTCCGGGGCTGAGCTGCAGGGAGAGGGAGAGGCCGGAGACCAGCTGCACCCCCAGCTCTGTGATGGACACCCTGTCATCCAGCACCTTCACCGACCTTTCACCCAGGACCGAGTCCGAGAGAGGAGACAGCACCTGCACCGGCGCACACACACAGACAGGGGGCGCCACACATTAGTAATACAGACACAATGTACCTACACACACACACACACAGACAGGGGGCACTACACAACATTAATACAGGCTCACCTGCACCTACACACACACACACACACAGACAGGGGGCGCTACACAACATTAATACAGACTCACCTGCACCAGCGCACACATACAGGCAGGGGGCGCCACACATTATTAATACAGACAGCGCACAGACAGACAGACAGGATAAGGCTTTGCCTGCAGAAACAGCGTGCTGTGCAGCGTAACAGGACGAGCTCGTTCACAGCTAAACGCCTCGCTCTCGTGCTCACACGTCCGTTTCCTCACTATAATTACGTGTCAGTTACAATTTACCCTCCGCTCTGAACAGGCCGAAAAAAACTGCCTCTTCGCAAAATTTAAAAATACAACCCAAATAAATAATAATTTATTTCGGTCCTGCTCCAGCCAATCAAAAATGAGCTGATGCCATTTTTGATGAGGGACGAGGAGTGGCTGTGGACAGAGGATGATCAAACCAGCTGATCCAAACAGAACGACCTGGCAGTAGAACATCAAGGACTTAAGTGAGGCTGTAACTCTGGGCATATAGCAGAATTAGCTAATTAAAAGAACTTAGTAGGATACCTTCAGCTCTTGAATCACTTATATGAATTTGGTATCGGCCGAATATGTGATATTATGCTTTGGTTAAGATGATCTATTAATGCGTAATTTTAATAATAATTAATTTAATTATTAATTTAAGTGGCAAATTTATATTTTGCATATTTAATTTATGAGACTGATTATAACATGCTGGCACCACCTGTGAGGATATTGATGTATGTCTTCTACATGGTGCTCCACTATGAGAAGTAGCGGCATGTCCCCGACACCAGGCCCAGCTGGTTCTGTTCTGCATGTTCTGATCCCAGCCTCAGCTGGTTCTGCTCTGTGGTTCTGATCCCAGCCCCAGCTGGTTCTGTTCTGCAGGTTCTGATCCCAGCCTCAGCTGGTTCTGCTCTGTGGTTCTGATCCCAGCACCAGCTGGTTCTTTGATTTTGATCCAGCCCCAGCTGGTTCTGCTCTGTGGTTCTAATCCCAGCACCAGCTGGTTCTTTGATTTTGATCCAGCCCCAGCTGGTTCTGTTCTGCAGGTTCTGATCCCAGCCCCAGCTGGTTCTGCTCTGTGGTTCTGATCCCAGCACCTGCTGGTTCTTTGATTTTGATCCAGCCTCAGCTGGTTCTGCTCTGTGGTTCTGATCCCAGCCCCAGCTGGTTCTGTGGGTTCTGACCTGCAGAGACTCAGGCTTTGAGCGGCAGCCTCCGGCTCACCCACCCTGCTCCTAAAACAACAGGCCTTTCAGGGAAAGCAGCCGTGCTGGAGCATGATTGACACATGAAACTTGTCATACAAACACACCATGCCCCACATATTGTGTTTACACCCAACCTCCCATTAAGAGGTCACCTAGACCTGAACACCACCCGGGAGCCCACACCTCCAGTGGGATAGGAATAATGTCAACACTTGAAAATACAATCAATTAAAATGAAAAAGAACAGAAAAAATTGATCTTGAAAGGCAGAATCTCAATAGTTTGTGTGTGGAGCTGCTTCACCCCCCCACCCCTGTCTCCAGGGCCGCAGTGGTTATTGTTGCTGCCCCAGGGAACGCTCAGCCAATTTGGTCTCGATCTGGCAGTTAAACGCGTTCTCATCCATCGTCCTCTTCCCCCGTAAACGTCCTCACAGAAGCGCCGTCTGCTTTTCCGCCATGTACCGCCTCCCCTCAGACCGCTGACCCGAAACACATTCGATTTCGCAGGTGGGAAAAAAGCCAACGGCAAATCTGTCACTGACGTCGCACAGCCTTTCCTTAAAAATCTGCATTAGCGACTCATAATTACCTTATTTCAGTTGGCTTCAGTAAATTACGGTAAGAGCAGTTCTTTAAAGTTTACAGAAGGAAAAAACTGTAATTAGCCGGTTTATTAGGTGGCAGGACATTTGGTAATTGAGCCCACGGGCATGAAGCTAAACAGTTTCTGCTTGATTGGGGTCACTGTGTTTACGGCATTCTGAGGGCCATTTCAAAAGCACGGTTAAGAAAAAGCTTATTTTGCACAAAATGATGGATTATTTTTGAGTTGTTATTACTTCCAGGCTTTTGGCTTTTGTGAAACTTCAGCCAATAACATTTGAGGGTGGGGGGGGGGGGGGGGGGGGTTATTGGATTTTAATGACTTTTTAATCTTTAACCACCTGGTCAAATCAAGCTTCTCCGCTCACAGTTGTTTAGTTTCACAACGCGGGTAAAATCCATAGGCAATTTCTGTATTAAGCGGAACTTAATGTGGTGGTAATGCAGAGGTCGATACGACGAGAGGCACCGCAGAGCCAGCCGGGGGGAGGAGATGGCTTTCATTTAAACGCCGCCAGTCTGTCGGCCGGGTCCTTTCTCCTCTCTCTCTTTCTCCGTTTGCGGGGAAATAAGCACTGGACGAGCTTTCGCTGACACCAGCGGGGGAGCGGGGGGGCGCAGGGGGTGAGAGTGCGCTCTGTATTAGGCCGCGCTCACACTGGTGTTATTAAGCTATTCTTCACTCATCTGGAGGTGGCAGACAAATGAGAGGACCCCGTTGAGAAGTGATGTGTTTCCTCTCTCTTCTTCTCGCTCTCCTCCTGGGGTAATGGCAGTGGCGGCTCGCCGTGATTAAACGCGAGGGTAATGACTTCCCGGGCATCAGTCGGGGCGCGGGGAGGCTGGGGGGTGCAGGGCACAGGCTGGGGGGCATGGGGAGGCTGGGGGGCGGGGCACAGGCTGGGGGTGTGGGCAGGCTGAGGGGGGGGGCATAGGCTGGGGGGTGTGGGCAGGCTGAGGGGGCGCGGGGCACAGGCTGGGGGGTGCAGGGAGGCTGGGGGGTGTGGGGAGTCTGGGGCGCGGGGCACAGGCTGGGGGGTGCAGGGAGGCTGGGGGGCGGGGCACAGGAACAGAGGCAGCGGGACGGGTGGGCGTTGGTGCAGGAGGGTGAGGAGTTCAAACACACGAGTGGGGCCTTTGAAAAATCAGCCATACAGACTGCCATCCTGTCTGAGACGCATGTAACCAAGCCAGGGAGCCAGACCCCAGTGACATTAGTGCTAGGCCTTCTAATTCTTGGTTCTTGGTCTAGGAAATTAGTTTGAAGCTCATTTTAAATGGCCTACTCCTCTTCTGCTACCTGTCTCTTCCTCTTTGACTTCCTCAAGTGCTCTTTCCCTCATTTTTCTTCCTCTCTCTGATCATCCTTTCATAACTACAACTCTCCTTTCCTGATTTCAGGATCTCTATTTGAATTCTCGCAATTTCTTTGAAGTTAGGTGTACCCCTATGTGCACCTGTGCTGTGTATACCTGTAGGTATGTCCCCATGTGCACCTGTGTTGTGTATACCTGTAGGCAGGTCCCCATGTGTACCTGTGCTATGTGTACCTGTAGGTATGTCCCCATGTGCACCTGTGCTGTGTGTACCAGTAGGTAGGTCCTTATGTGCACCTGTGCTGTGTGTACCAGTAGGGAGGTCCCCATGTGCACCTGTGCTGTGTGTACCAGTAGGGAGGTCCCCATGTGCACCTGTGCTGTGAGTACCAGTAGGGAGGTCCCCATGTGCACCTGTGCTGTGTGTACCAGTAGGGAGGTCCCCATGTGCACCTGTGCTGTGAGTACCAGTAGGGAGGTCCCCATGTGCACCTGTGCGTACCTGTAACAAAGTCTCCCCTTTCTGCAGGCCCATCAGCACCTGGCCGTCCCGCAGCTGGGCGATCAGGGGGTCCCGGACCCGGAGGCAGTCCCACACCAGGTCCGTGACGTCCACCTGCCAGTCGCTGCCCAACAGGAAGTCCGTCTGGCCGCGGCCGTCCGCCGACTCGGCCGCAAAGTGCGTCAGGACGCGCACCATGGCGCCCTGGTACTGCGGCACGCAGTCCCGCCCCCGCCCGCCCCCGTCGTCTTCGTCATACTCGCCTTCGTCATCATCAGCAGCATCAGACCTGGAAAAAGCACACAGTCAGGATTCTAATGCCGATGCTAATGCTAACAACAACAACAACAACAACAACTGCAGATAAAACTATTAAAGATACAACTAAAATACAAAGCCTAACTCCAACCCTAAACCAAACTCCAAGCATAACACAAATCCTGCCTCAAGCCTACATTACCCATGAGCCTGACCTCAACCGTATTAATACACAAGAATATAGGCCTCTTATCAGTTGAATTAAATGAATGCAAAGAAATGTGTTGGAAAGATATTTCACTGAAAAACATCAAAATATATAAGGTTAATACATAAGGCCGTAACATAAACCTAATCCTGCCTCAACCAACCCCAACACTTACCATATACCTAACTCTAATGCTAACCCTAATTTGAGCCCTAGAGGCCATCTTAAATAAGTGAATTGTCTATGAATATGGATGAGAATCTCTCTAAATGTCATGAATATAGCTAACATGTTCCAAGAAAATGTGCTTGAAGTAATTTCCCATGACAAATGTATTTAATCAGAGAAATATGAAAAATATGCTGTTAGGTTCATAGTCTTGGGTCCCCGAAGTAGAATAATGTTTTGACCATCCAAATGCAAAGTCTAACCCCAGCGCTAACCCTAACTCTCACTACTGAACATAATCTTGCTAACCCTATCCCTAACCCTAATGCCTAAACCATTAGACTTAACCCAGAAACCCCAAATGTTCTCTTTTTGTCCTAGATAAGAGCATTGCTAAGCAACTGTAATGTCATATAAGTTTAACCTTAACATTAAACTCTAAACCCAAACTCACTAACACTAACTAGGAGTCTAGGAGTCAAATGAAACAAAAATGTATTAAAAGGTTACAAAGTCATACAGCAAGTGGCGATGTTTCCTTATTCATAGTCATTGAGATTGTCACAGTTGTGGTACCAAATATGGAGGACAGGGGGAGCTCATCCAGTCCGGAAAGCAGAAATCAGCATTTTTATTGGCTAACCCTAAAATGAGTCCTTACTCTTTGGCCTGCTCCTGTTTGAAGACATGAGAGCAGATGAACCAAGAGCCTGCTAGCGACAAACAGCTGTGAGGAGTGTTCAGGGGACCACCTGCCAATCAGGTCGCCGTGGAGTCCGGTTACCGGGGGAAACGAGACTCTCGGCTTCCAGTGGGTTTAATGAGCCATGGCAACCCGAGGCGGAGAACACAAGGAGGTCGCTGGCGACCTTCGACCCCGACGCTCTGCACTACTCACTCACTCAAAAAAGGGGGAAAGGTCAGAGCTACGCTATCACAAACGGGACCTCTGCAGTCTGGATGCCTGACATCAGTGGACTGGGAGAAGGAGGGAATCCTGAGACTGAAATAAAAGACAGACGGGTTGCAGACTGGAGTAAGAATGCGGCCTTTTGATCGGGGGGGAAGGTTCACCTGCAATTATGTTCCCAATAGGAACGTTCCCGAATTAATCGCTGATCAGTTATTCTTCATTACGCATTCACAGTTTGATCAATTTTAACGATTAAAAAAATTAATACAATTTTGTTTTTTTTTCATTTTAGGTTGCATCCCTGTTTCAGAGAAAACATAATGATTTAAACTGTCGAGCAGACGGACCTCTGCATGTAAACCTACTGCAACAGGCTTGGACCTCATTTCGGGCACTGCTGGGAATAGGTGCAGTCAGTAGCGTGTCATAGGCACGCAGTCGGAGAGAGCGGAGAGGGACAATCCCACGTCTGTCGCTGCTCTGGATAGGGACCCATCACAGATCAAGCTTACTATCACTGCTATTTTATTATAATGTCAGCTAATGCCATTGAGTCATTGTTTCCTAAAGACCAGCAAATTAATTCTGGTAAAATAAACCAAATAGGATTTGTGTGCTGTCCGTATGTGGTCACAGAGTGGACAAATTATCCAGTTCAGTGGCCTCAATCCCAAACATCTTCTCATATCGTATTGTTTCCCCCAGTTAGGAACCACGCCAACTACATTATGACCCATGACCATGAAAAGCAGATCAACGTTAACTAGCTGACCATAATCGAACTGTGTCACTTTGAATATTCCATTGCAGAAGCAATATTAACAATTGCATTTTGTGGGTTAGTGTCGTTAGCTGTTGGTAGTCACAGGCCTTTTGGCAATAAATAAGTGCAAATTGGGATTTTTAAATCTGTTGGCCGTGCAGTAAGTAGCTTTTTAGCATTTTGACAATTTCACTGCTTTTAATATATTACTGGATTTTGTCCAAATTTAAAGATCGATACTGTAACTGACCGCTTCATTGAGTTCCTATGGAAACCCTCCTTGCGGGTTTGGGCCTGGAGAGTGTATGGTGTTTGTGTGAGCGGGCCCTATAGTAACACCCCTTGGGGGTTAGGCCTAGAGAGTGTATGGTGTTTGTGTGGGCGGGCCCTATAGTAACCCTCCTTGGGGGTTAGGCCTGGTGAGTGTATGGTGTGTGTGTGTGGGTGGGCCCTATAGTAACACCCCTTGGGGGTTGGGCCTGGAGAGTGTATGGTGTTTGTGTGGGAAGGCCCTATAGTACCCCTCCTTGGAGGTTGGGCCTGGTGAGTGTATGGTGTTTGTGTGAGCGGGCCCTATAGTAACACCCCTTGGGGGTTGGGCCTGGAGAGTGTATGGCGTGTGTTTGGGCGGGCCCTATAGTAACACCCCTTGGGGGTTGGGCCTGGTGAGTGTACGGTGTTTGTGTGGGAAGGCCCTATAGTACCCCTCCTTGGGGGTTGGGTCTGGAGAGTGTATGGCGTGTGTTTGGGCGGGCCCTATAGTAACACCCCTTGGGGGTTGGGCCTGGTGAGTGTACGGTGTTTGTGTGGGAAGGCCCTATAGTACCCCTCCTTGGGGGTTGGGTCTGGAGAGTGTATGGTGTGTGTGTGTGGGCGGGCCCTATAGTAACACCCCTTGGGGGTTGGGTCTGGAGAGTGTATGGTGTGTGTGTGTGGGCGGGCCCTATAGTAACACCCCTTGGGGGTTGGGCCTGGAGAGTGTATGGCGTGTGTTTGGGCATGCCCTTGGCAAGTGCCCAGGCAAGATGTTCCCCATTATGGTCCATTTGCCTAAGGCTGATTTGAAATGATAAGCTACAGCGCTGTGAGAAAGTATCTGCTGAATTATTTCCTGATTTCCTCTGTACTTCCTGATTATGTGTTTGGTGCTGACTCAGGTTCCCTTTGCCTGATGGTACATTTTATCTAAAGACCTGAAACCCTTCAATGTGACAAATACGCAATAATAGAGGAAATCAGGAGGCGGACAAATACTTTTCATTGCACTGTATCAGTGGGAGAAAGTTGCAATAAAATTTTGTAACTGCAAAAAACTTATTTTAAAATGTATTATTGCGCACATGAAAACTACATCCTTGGGCTACATCTGCACTGTTTTAATAGACAATTTAAGTATAGCAGGCAGAAGGAAGAGGCGTTAAATTCTCTGAGCCGTGTTAATTCGCCTTTTCATCTGACCCGAAGAGCCATCTAAATAAATATTGTTCTGCGCTTTCACACAGTGGTAGATATTTTGGTCTGACGCGTTTTCGAACGTGGGCGAAATGAGAGCCGTCCACGCAGCCTGAAGTCTGGAAAAGTACTGCCCCTTGTGTCACTTGTCCGTGTATTTTTATTTGTTCTATTCCATCGGTACATTTATTTAAAGGAATTTACCTTAACCATTACTGATTATTCATTTGGCCAACATTAAAGGTCATTGCTCAAAGGGATTATTTAAAATGTGCGTCTGTAGTCCACAGGATTGTAGTCTGCAGTCCTATGTGAGCTTTTTTTGTGGGGGGTAGAGATGATAATCTGAAGAGGAATGGTGCATCCCCAAATGCCAGGCGACTAAGGACACACCCGCTAAAATAGCAGCGGTGTAATGCGCAGATTGAGTGAAGTTTCGAACAGGCGCCTGACCCGTGTTGCAGTTGGTCCTGAGCGGCTGGGTCAGGTGACGAAGCTCCACATTCAGCAGCGCGTCAGGAAAGGAAAGCCAGCGTTTTCGAATGGACCCTAAATTGTCTTCCCCAGGCTGCCACTGGAGAAATCTCCTGGGACTGCTCTTAAAGGGCCGGGCAAGATGGAGAAATTTTGTGTTTGTGTTTTAGGCATTCTGTAGGCACTCTAAACCAGAGAGACCTGAGCAACTCACATCCTTTTACAGACAATCCATTTATACAGCGGGATGTTTACTGAAGAAATGCATTTTAAATACCTCGCACAACGGCAATGCTCCACCTGGGAATCGAACTCGCAACCTCTAAAGTTCAATTCCAGTTCCCTAAGCTTTATATTACACCATGGCCCCTAAACAAACACCAGAGAGGAAGGGGTCCAGTACTGGTAGCATCCCAGTCTGGCGGTGGGGGGGGAGGGATCAGCACGCACCTCTGGTCGCCAGGGGCAACTGGCACCCTCCAGCCCTTGATCTGGCTGAGCTCGGGGTCGGACACCTCCACCTGCAGGGGGAGGCGGGGCATCCACACGCTCATCTCCAGCTGGGCGCTCAGGGGGCCGAGGGTGAAGTTCACCGACACCCGCACCCGCCCCCTGCTCTCCTTCCCGTTCACGAAGACGTAGTCGCACCTGTCCGACACCTGGATGGGGGGGTTGGGTTGGGTTGGTTTGGTCAGAGAATGGAGAGACAGATAACGATGGATTATTATTACTGTGGGTCATAAACCGCAAGCCCTCAGAGGGTTTTGTACACGGTAAAAAGTCCAGTTTTAATTAAGCTCTAACAGGATTAATTTAACTCTTAACAGATATCTCTGAAGAGTTAAATTAACACTGTTAGAGTTTAATTAACACTGGGCTTTTTACTATGTATATCTAACATTTAAAAAATACATAAAATAGTTGTTATTGCACTTATTACTCAGACCGTATGCCTGGTTTAGTGGAGTCATGCAGGGAGTCTGCAACACGAGGAGAAATAAACGTGAGATAACTCAGCAGGTGCTGCAGGGCCTCTCAGGCGTGATGTCATCACGGACACCTTCGGCGCGCTGCAGTTGAGATCCGCGATTTAAAAACGATAAAAATTCTGACTGCCTGACAGATACACACCAGTGCCTCGAAGTATACACACTCACGCACGTGCACACCAACACCCACACCCAATCTCACACAAACACACCCCACCCCCACACACAAACACATTCCACCCCACACACACACACACACACACACACACACACACACACAGCAGGATACACTGCTGCTGAAATGAACCCATTTGCTGCTTTATAGACCTACTGTTTATAGGCAGGATTACACACATACAGTGTGAGGTCTTATCAGTTCCCAGGCCCATCTATCCCCAATGGCTGAATACATGGTGTGTATTCCAGTGGCGTAGGTTTCGTCTGAACATTGGGGGGGGGGACATTAAGCGGGGGTTTTGGGGCCCTCCCTCAGGAAATTTTGAGCGTCAAACACTTCATTTCCTGCGTTCTGGTGAATTTTTAAGCACCAATTTGCGTCTTTTCTGCATCAATTTATGGTGGAAATGCTTCTTTCATGTTTTTATTGGGGGGGACAAATGCGCGTGTTCTAAATATTGAGGGAGACGTATCCCCTGCGTCCCCCCCCCGAAATCTACACCTATGGTGTATTCACACCTCTGGCCTGAGAGTTTACAGTAACTGTGAGATTGATGACATTTCAGTCACCTTTCCTAGCAAACGAATACTCCATTAATGTTATTGCCTTCGCTGTCAGTGTCCCTTCTTGATATAACTGCTCACTACACTTAGTGCGGAGGTAGAGCGATGCCTCTACTTGTCACGTATACCGCTAGTATGTGATGGAGAGAGTACTTCTTTCTGTTAAATGTGTCACAAAAATAAATATAACACAAAAGAACTGGACACCATCTGGTGAGGGAGGCAGATCGCGAAGGTGGCCTCTGTGTTAGCAGACCGGCTACCCTTTGACCACGACTCCTTCACAGAGATTGGTTGATTGGTCCCATCCCTGCTCCAATTGGCTCTCGTCGCCCGGACAACCAGCTGCCAGGCGCTCGTTAGACGCGCTGATGGGGGGGGGGGGTGCTGCGCGGTTAGGAGGGTGTCAGAGGGAACGCCAGCAACCGCGGTGCTCCGCGCAAGCCGTTGGAGTTCCTCCCAGATCCAGCTTCCTCTCTTCCTCAGGGCACTGAGGAGGGACAGCTTGCGCTCGACGAAACAGGCCGAGGTCATCGCAGACCTCCGCTCCGCCCCTCCCTCGTTTGAGCTTCTGTGAGCGCGGTTTAAAAAAAGACGAGGGTAGAGAAGAGAGCCGTTGCTGGTTGGCCGTCAGTGCATCTCAGGCCACGCCGCGATTGGAGGAGTTCCCTTCCATCGCAGAACAAGCGGTCCCCACAGCGGACTGGGCATCTTCGGTGCTGTGACTCAACCGCCGATCACCAACCTTCGCACCCCCCGCCTCCCACCCCCCCCCCCTCACCGAAGGGCTCGATGCCCGAATCCTCTCAGAAGCCCCACCATCTCCCGAATTCCAAACTGTACCCGGGCCCGCCCAGAGACTCTGTTCTCTCCCTTTCTCCACACTTCAGAGCAAAGGGCCGAGCATCAGAGGAAATAAACTTTCCAGTCTCCAGATCCCCCTTCCGCTTCTCTCCCCTCTGCCCCCCTCCCCTCCTCTCCTCTCTCCTCCCAGACCTCCCTTCTTTACACACACACACACACACACACACACACACAGCAAGATACACTGCTGCTAAAATTAGCCCATTTGCTGCTTATAGACCTACTGTTCATAGACAGGATTACACACATACAGCATGAGGTCTTATCAGTTCATTGCTGAAGCCTTCTCCCCCCCATCCCCCCCCCCCCAAAGGGCTCGATGCCCGAATCCTCTCAGAAGCCCCACCATCTCCCGAATTCCAATATGAAACCGGGCCCTCCCAGAGACTCTGTTCTCTCCCTTTCTCCGCACTTCAGAGCAAAGGGCAGAGCATCAGAGGAAATAAACTTTCCAGAGTCTCCAAATCCTCCCCCCTCCCCTCCCCTCCCCTCCCTCCTCCTCCTCTCCTCTCCTCTCCTCTCTCTCCCTTCCTCCTCTCTCCCTCCCCTCCCCCTCCTCTCCCCCTCCTCTCCCCTCCCCTCCCACAGAATCGGACTGCTCTGCAGCGGAGCCGGTCGACCCCGGTTCGAGCGGGGCTGCCCCCCTGCTCCTGCGGAAGCCGTTTCTCAGAGCGTTTCCCCCCAGGGGATTCTGGCCCTTCCAAACCTCCGGTAAGCGAGAGCGCAGCCGGGCTGAATTTTTCAAGAGGGCCGAGGCCGTCCGCGGGGAGCGCGGTTTTCGTAGGAGCGGCGCCGAAGCTGCGCGCGCGTCCGCACGCGTGATGCTGGGTCCCGCTGCGCTGCTGTGCGGGGCTCTCGAGCAAAGAAAGGGTTCAGTTTCCATTACACTGTGCACAATGAAAAACCAAACAAAGTCTCAATCAGCAAGCCGTTTTATGTCGTTTCTGAAAACATGCTATCCATTTATACATCATTCACTGAAGCCACTTAACAGGAGAGCTACAAGCCCAGCTCCATTACATCATGCTGTTTCCACATTAGAGGGTTAGTGTTCTCTTTGTGTTCAGTCGGGTTTTCATTCAAACTTCTCTGACCTCATAACAACCAAAGAGGGAGGGAGAGGGAGAAATAACAAACCAGTGCTCAGTTCTTAATATTACGGTGCACGGACCGAGGAATTATCAGTAGCACAGAGAGGGAATGTCTGCATCCAACGAACAGAAGCTTTCAAAATAAAATAACAAACGTATTTTCATTCTGAAGCAACAAATGTCTCGACCAGGTCATGCCTGAGAGGGTGGAAATGCATGAAAAACCCAGTTAGCATAATTATAATAAAAGCCTGATTAGCATTAATTAGCTAATCATTATAGGCAAAAAAGAATAAAATTACCCATAATGCAATGGAAAGCGAAACTTCAAAAAAAAAAAAAAAAACATTAGCCCTTTTGTTGGTCGTTGAGCGAAAAGTGATGGAGTCTAAAAGAGAATCAATGCGTTAATGAAGTCGTGGAGGCCCGGCAGAAGCTCCGCTCGCTGGACCGTGACCACGGCGGTTGGCGGGTGATGGATGGGTACTACAGTACGCCGTTATTACAGGTGCACAGGCGGGAGACTGGGGCGATGACCCAGCAGCTACGCACACAACCTCAGGTAAATTCAGGTGAGCTCAGAGGCTTCGTTAAAGGCACAGCTGTGTGAACGGGCGGCAGCCCTGTCCGCGAAGGGTGATCGCGAAGCCCTGGAGGACGCGATGGCGGTTATGATGTAGCGATGCTTTTAGTGACGGTCCTTCTTCTGTAGCCTCTGTCTCCCGTCCACAGCTGACTGCGCCCTAAACGTCCGGCAAGCTCTCCCCACTAACAGGAACCCCACAGTGTTAATCAGCTGTGCTGAGACTCCCCACGCGTTAATCAGCTGTGCTGAGGGTGACTAACAGGAACCCCACAGTGTTAATCAGCTGTGCTGAGACTCCCCACGCGTTAATCAGCTGTGCTGAGGGTGACTAACAGGAACCCCACAGTGTTAATCAGCTGTGCTGAGAGTGACTAACAGGGACCCCACAGTGTTAATCAGCTGTGCTGAGAGTGACTAACAGGAACCCCACAGTGTTAATCAGCTGTGCTGAGACTCCCCACGCGTTAATCAGCTGTGCTGAGGGTGACTAACAGGAACCCCACAGTGTTAATCAGCTGTGCTGAGGGTGACTAACAGGAACCCCACAGTGTTAATCAGCTGTGCTGAGACTCCCCACGCGTTAATCAGCTGTGCTGAGAGTGACTAACAGGAACCCCACAGTGTTAATCAGCTGTGCTGAGACTCCCCACGCATTAATCAGCTGTGCTGAGAGTGACTAACAGGAACCCCACAGTGTTAATCAGCTGTGCTGAGATTCCCCACGCGTTAATCAGCTGTGCTGAGGGTGACTAACAGGAACCCCACAGTGTTAATCAGCTGTGCGGAGGGTGACTAACAGGAACCCCACAGTGTTAATCAGCTGTGCGGAGGGTGACTAACAGGAACCCCACAGTGTTAATCAGCTGTGCTGAGACTCCCCACGCGTTAATCAGCTGTGCTGAGGGTGACTAACAGGAACCCCCCAGTGTTAATCAGCTGTGCTGAGACTCCCCACGCGTTAATCAGCTGTGCTGAGGGTGACTAACAGGAACCCCACAGTGTTAATCAGCTGTGCGGAGGGTGACTAACAGGAACCCCACAGTGTTAATCAGCTGTGCGGAGGGTGACTAACAGGAACCCCACAGTGTTAATCAGCTGTGCTGAGGGTGACTAACAGGAACCCCACAGTGTTAATCAGCTGTGCTGAGGGTGACTAACAGGAACCCCACAGTGTTAATCAGCTGTGCTAAGTGACTAACAGGAACCCCACAGTGTTAATCAGCTGTGCTAAGAGTGACTAACAGGAACCCCACAGTGTTAATCAGCTGTGCTGAGGGTGACTAACAGTAACCCCACAGTGTTAATCAGCTGTGCTAAGTGACTAACAGGAAACCCACAGTGTTAATCAGCTGTGCTGAGAGTGACTAACAGGAACCCCCCAGTGTTAATCAGCTGTGCTGAGACTCCCCACGCGTTAATCAGCTGTGCTGAGGGTGACTAACAGGAACCCCACAGTGTTAATCAGCTGTGCTGAGGGTGACTAACAGGAACCCCACAGTGTTAATCAGCTGTGCTGAGGGTGACTAACAGGAACCCCACAGTGTTAATCAGCTGTGCGGAGGGTGACTAACAGGAACCCCACAGTGTTAATCAGCTGTGCTGAGGGTGACTAACAGTAACCCCACAGTGTTAATCAGCTGTGCTAAGTGACTAACAGGAACCCCACAGTGTTAATCAGCTGTGCTAAGAGTGACTAACAGGAACCCCACAGTGTTAATCAGCTGTGCTGAGGGTGACTAACAGTAACCCCACAGTGTTAATCAGCTGTGCTAAGTGACTAACAGTAACCCCACAGTGTTAATCAGCTGTGCTAAGTGACTAACAGGAACCCCACAGTGTTAATCAGCTGTGCTGAGAGTGACTAACAGGAACCCCACAGTGTTAATCAGCTGTGCTAAGAGTGACTAACAGGAACCCCACGCGTTAATCAGCTGTGCTGAGGGTGACTAACAGGAAGTAGCTTCCGCGTCAAGGCTCACAGTGAATAGCGTAACGGACAGGTCTGAGATGCGGAGTGGTGGGGGTGAGAGATGGGAGTCTGAGGGCATGCAGACAGGCACGCCCTGGCGCTAAACACAGATTAGCCCCGGCAGAAGCATTTACCCAGCCTGTAGCCCGCGCCGAACCCGCTCAGCCACGCTACAGTGTGACACGTAAGCAGCTCGGCCGACAGGGAGGAGACCCCCTCCTCATCCCCACTGTCTCTCTCACCTCTCACTCCCCCAGCCCCCCATCCCCACTGTCTCTCTCACCTCTCACTCTCCCACCCCCCCATCCCCACTGTCTCTCTCACCTCTCACTGTCCCACCCCCCCATCCCCACTGTCTCTCTCACCTCTCACTCTCCCACCCCCTCCCCATCCCCACTGTCTCTCTCACCTCTTACTCCCCCACCCCCCCATCCCCACTGTCTCTCTCACCTCTTACTCCCCCACCCCCATTCTTGGCGTATCTTGATCTGTAGAGACATTCAGTTCAGCTGACACCTGAGGTCGTGATCCCAGCATGCACTCTGTCTGAGCAAACAGCAGTCCTGTCCTAAAGACAAACTCCCGCTGCTGGGGTGAGACCTTTACTCTGCGTCTGATACGGGTGCTTACCCGTAGCCCAGACATGTACGTGTGTGCGCGTGTGTGTGTGTGTGTGTGAGTGTGTGTGTTTCACAGCAAACATAAGAAAGACCAATGGACTAATTGAGCTAATATGCAGTTGTTCTTTCTGGCTAATTTTAACCTTCAGTATCAAAGATCAGCGAAATATTCAGCTTAATCATAATTGTTTAATACTTTTTTGGACATACAATTAATCTGTCTTCAATGTTTCAAAGCTTACATGTCTGATTTAAAACAGAAGAATCATTCAATTTATATACTATATTAAAACATGGATATGCATAAACGGTCTGTAATAATGACACGATTATACATAAATAATGCAATCATGACATGTCCAAATGTTGTTTAATTTCAATTTATTTTACTATTTTTCATCTCATTGGCATAGCTATATAACATTCTGCCATAAACACACCTTTGAAACGCAGACTTCAGTTTCTCTTCCCTAACCCTGTGCATTACATCATACTGATCTCCAACTAGGGCGCGAAAATATGACGTAGGCCAGAATGAATAATTATTTGAAAATTCATATCTTTGTCTGAGGGGTAAGAAGAAAAAAAATGACCTAAAAAAAAAGTGATTTTTCTTTTTAATTTAATGTCCCGATTTAACATGAACGTATTAACGGAAGTATTTTTATTTTGCAGTCAAAAATGAACGGGGCCCAATGGAGCTTCCTGAGCGAAACTCATAGCGGTCAGCAGGGGGCGACGTTACATCCGGTGCAGAAGGCGAAAGCGGACGGCTGTATGTGCTCGTGCGTGTAATACACACCGGCCTCGTGTCTCTCTGGTGTCAGGATCTAGTTGTGGCGCATCGAGGGCGGTGGAATCTGGGGTAGAATTTCCTACGTTTCGCGAACCGTTGCTTTGCCCCGCGTGCAATTTACAGCGGGGAGCCGACGGCCCAGGACTATGCGTAAAAACATCACCATGGAGACGCCGCGGCGGGGCGTGGGTGCCGACAGGGGTTTCCGCGGGGGGGGGGGGGGGGGGAGGGCGTATCATCATGCCGGAGACTCATCTGAATTCATGGCAAGTAACAGGCACGGTGTGGGATGAGACGCAACAAAACATCGCATCCCGTTGTGTCACGCGCTTCCATTATCATAATAATAATAATAATAATGATAATAATAATAATAATAATAATAATAATAATAATAATAATAATAATAATAATAACTTTTTTTTAAAAATCAGCAGTCAAGGATGTGCGTTCAGAACGGACCTCGTGCTTACCTCCCTACTGCACGTCACCTCCTGGCATTCAATCAGAAAGATAAAATGGAGAGAGTGAGAGCGAGAGGGGAAAATCAACATTTCCCAGGATGCAATTCTTCCCCGTCTCTCCTCATATTTATCTGAGTGAGTGATTTCCACCGCCTTCAGAGTTAACTCTTTCCTTTCATTTAACACACGCTCCTGCCCCTTCGCATTTATGTTTATGTTTATGTTTTTCCTCTCCCTGCCAATCAGGGTGTGTGTGCGGGTGGAGTGTGGTGGGTGTGCAGGTGGAGTGTGGCGGGTGTGCGTGGCGGGTGGTGGGTGTGCGGGTGGAGTGTGGCGGGTGTGCAGGTGGAGTGTGGCGGGTGTGCAGGTGTGCAGGTGGAGTGTGGTGGGTGTGCGGGTGGAGTGTGGCGGGTGTGCAGGTGGAGTGTGGTGGGTATGCGGGTGGAGTGTGGTGGGTGTGCAGGTGTGCGGGTGGAGTGTGGCAGATGTGCAGGTGTGCGGGTGGAGTGTGGCAGATGTGTGGGTAGAGTGCGGTGGGTGGCAGGTGTGCAGATGGAGTGTGGCGGGTGTGCAGGTGTGCGGGTGGAGTGCGGTAGATGTGCAGGTGTGCGGGTGGAGTGTGGCAGATGTGTGGGTAGAGTGCGGTGGGTGGCAGGTGTGCAGGTGGAGTGTGGTGGGTGTGCAGGTGGAGTGTGGCAGATGTGCAGGTGTGCGGGTGGAGTGTGGCAGATGTGCAGGTGTGCAGGTGGAGTGTGGCAGATGTGCGGGTAGAGTGCGGTGGGTGGCCGGCGTGCGGGTGGAGTGTGGTG
This sequence comes from Anguilla rostrata, assembly GCF_018555375.3. Taxonomy (NCBI): domain Eukaryota; kingdom Metazoa; phylum Chordata; class Actinopteri; order Anguilliformes; family Anguillidae; genus Anguilla; species Anguilla rostrata. The sequence goes on along the minus strand of NC_057946.1, from coordinate 36,956,378 downwards.
GGTGGCAGGTGTGCGGGTGGAGTGTGGCAGGTGTGCGGGTAGAGTGCGGTGGGTGGCGGGCGTGCGGGTGGAGTGTGGTGGGTGGCAGGTGTGCGGGTGGAGTGTGGCTGGCGTGCGGGTGGAGTGTGGTGGGTGGCAGGTGTGCAGGTGGAGTGTGGCTGGCGTGCGGGTGGAGTGTGGTGGGTGTGCAGGTGTGCGGGTGGAGTGTGGCTGGCGTGCGGGTGGAGTGTGGTGGGTGTGCAGGTGTGCGGGTGGAGTGTGGCTGGCGTGCGGGTGGAGTGTGGTGGGTGGCAGGTGTGCAGGTGGAGTGTGGCTGGCGTGCGGGTGGAGTGTGGTGGGTGGCAGGTGTGCAGGTGGAGTGTGGCTGGTTTGTTTTTTTGGTTCATTATTTCCAGCCGTATTTCTGTCACGGAGTGGAGTGGGACCTGTTGTTCTCTTGAACGTGCAGCTGTCCAAACAGCACAGTGGGGCTCTCCTGCGGACCATAGCCCTGGCGTTGCATTGTGGGTATTTGTGAGAAACCTCTCAACCTCCCTGCAAGGTTGCGGATTTAATTTGTTTGGTTGTTCTGTTTCCCTGGTGCATGTTTCTGTTTAAATCCACTGCCTACTTTTTCTTTTAAATTTAATAAATCTGAGTTTTTGTTTATTTCCCACAGCGCCTTGCTGGGTTTGTCATAAGTTTGGCCTTCGGTTCTTCTCTTTTTTGGTAAACATCGGGATAGCGATTTAAACTGCGACGTGACAAATGTTTTAAGCGGACATCCCATATTGCAATTTGTGATAAATGGATGCAAGAGAGTAACAGATATCTCTTATCACGTTGGTTGATCAGTTTCTGGAATCCCTCTTTGTTGACTACACGGGCACCATGTTTTCAGCTAAATAACACGGCCTCGATCATTCCTTTATGGCTCCTTTTCGTTTTCATATGTGGCATGACGCTTGCAAAAGCACCTGGCACTTGTTTGTTAGCTTGGCTTATGGTAATGACATTCCTCCTCAAGATCGCGAACTCCAGTGGTTACCGGAGGTATTGCAGTTTAGTAAGCCTCTGGAGCCAAAATTCCCCCACTGACATCCATTAAAAACGATGAATTTACCCTAGCCAAAATCTACTATTTTGGACAGTACTTATACATTCTAAAGATTCTTCACGCTGAACTAGGGACCAGGGATTTTTATGAACCCCATTTGGTATACATTCTTTTTCTACGTACAGTAGAATGCAGAACAGTTTTTCTATGTTACGGTGCATGCACCTGCTTACACAGGCACATGACTACGTGGAAGGTGATCGAGCCAAGCCTAGAAGTACAGCTGTCTGCACAGAAGTGATGTATCAGAGTGCACTTACACCCAGGAGACCTGGGACTGCATGCATCCACCTTCAGTGTCATTGGTGTTTTTGATTATTTGTTATTTACATACAGCAAATGTTACAAATAATTATAGTGTTATCAGCAATATTGGCATGTTCTTTATGTGTCCATTGTTCATGATTATGAATACTGATGAGTAAATGGATAATAATAAATAAGTAATATCAATGAAAGGTTACTCTTGAATTGAGATGCTGTGATCCTGATATGATTCCTCCATATTTTTGATTACACTTATCTTGATATTGCAACTAATACTGTAATTAAAAAATGTTATTAGGTTTACTATTCCTCTCTTTGTATGGTGATGATGATGATGATGATGAGGATGACAAAAACTAATCACACAGGAGTAAATAAATAGGCCTACTTAAATAAATAATCAGAATAGGTTAATATATTTCAGTTGCTGATAAATTATAAAGGTTGTCTCCAAAAAATGAGCGAATATTACATTTATTTACTTTTTTATTACTACGCATTGTTTGCATGCAAAGCCAACAATATAACGCACATTGTATGTTTTCATTTGAATAAAATAAGTAAATATTGACAATAAGCTTTTTTTCACGCACTACATAGGCTTTCAAGACAAAGCAAGTAGATAAATCCAAGCCTGGTGAATTACATTAGCTGTTCTGCATCCATCGCTTTTCAATGATGAAATATATGCATTTTGCTCACTGAACATGATAGTTAATTATTAAGCCAGCTAACCACAACTTCTGACAGTAATTCAAATTCTTGCGAGTTCGCCTGCCTGCTAAAACATACCATAATTAACTAGCTAGTGTATCGGTATAGTCAAGTGTGGCTGAATACTCCTACAAAAATATCAACTGCCTTATATATTATTTTAACTTGCAAAGATGCTTGAAATCACACTATAAATGTCCTTGTCGTAATGAGTCACTTGTTTTCTTCCATAAAATCCTACAGTTAGCTAGCTACTAGATGCAATCTCGAAATCTCCGGCTCTTGATTCTCAGATCACGACCCTGCGGTGCTCAGTAGTCCACATCATTGCTCTGCGTATACTGGTCATCCCTCACGTTTAGGCACCCAGTGCCCACGCTCTGGCTCCATAAAGCCCCACAGTCAAACATGGCTGCCTCCATCGGCCGGCTCCACGCGCCACTGAGCAACTCCCATAGCAACCCATTTCACCGGTAGGCAGAAGCTCACTCCAGGTCATGATTGTGATGGTCAGGCTCATTGCATATTTTTTTTTACTTGATTCATGACACCTTTTTCACCAAACATTCATCACGTAAATCTCTAAGGCATTATTTTTGGATTCTGGTATAAATGAGCCAGGTTGCCTAGCGATGTCGCAACTATCGTCTAGGAAGATGAACACAGCACCTGTGTCTGTTCAGTACTGGTGCGGCTACAATCAAAGTATCAAATATTATTGAATGAATATAATATTGAATGAAACTACAAACAGCAAATTCAGCCAATTCTGAATGATGCGGCCACTGACTCCTTAAAAGGAGGCTCCTGATTGGTCAATCATTAAGCATCAGCCCCACATGCTGGGTATAGTACGCTTGCAGAGAGCAGACTGAAGAGCACAGCACAGCTCCTCCAATGGAATCACAACCCACTGCAGTTCAGAACTTAAATGAGATTATACTTTATACTATGCTCTTAATAAGCCATTAATAACTGCATTATAAGCAATTTAATAAATGCTTTACCGATGTTTGGCGAATATTCATAACCATTTTTTTAAAAACCTATTAAAGTTATTAATAGGTTCTGTACTATTGGTATACCACATCATGTCAGTACTATGTTATCCTGAAATATTGACTGATGCATACATATTAGCACAATATTTGATTTGACATTTATATAATTTATTTGATATTTGATAAAACACAATCACATGTTTTATTGTGTTAGGTGAATATTAGCTGTATGAATCTAAGATTTGTATTAGATTGACTGTAGTAGATTTGGTTCTAGGTTGGCATACGTTATCTTTCAGTGCTGTAATAATGCTTCTCTGGTCTGGGAATACTTTTAACCAGGTGTGCACTGTTGCCCATGTGACTCTGGTATGTGCACGTACTTCTCTCTCATTTGAAGTCGGTACTGTACCTAAAGGAATGTAATACGACTGAATCCAAACCTGAATGCCCTATTGCCAAAATAAAGCATTGTAAACAGATTCAGAACTAAGTCACTCTACCTAAAGGAATGTAATGGGACCAAATCCAAACCCGAATACCCTATTGCCCAGACAAAGCTTTGCAAACAGATTCAGGACTTAGTCACTCTCCCTAAAAGAATGTAATGGGACTGAATCCAAACTCAAAAACCGTGTCACCCAGATAATGATTTGTAAACAGATTGAGTGTCTGTGTTCCTGAAGTTGACCTTTGGAATTTGGATGGTAATCAGAAGCATGAACTTAGCGGGTGAGCAGCAGCAGTAATGTTTTTGCCCAATTATAAAACAGACGTTTTAATGCATACCTCAGCACATTAACAGGCCTTACCCCCTCCCCCTCCCCTCCTCCGGTAAACAGCCTGTCAGCAGGAACAGGAAAAAGTGTCTAAAAACACTGTGTTCTGTGTGTGCTTTCTCAGGGCTGCAGTTGTTTATATGTGTTCACGTGAAGTGCGGTGTTCCTACAGGGAGGAGGCTTTGCTCAGTGGTGTGAGAGAGAGGGAGCCGGAGGGGGGGTGGGGTTGGGGGGGGGGCGCGTGACCGAGCCGAGCGCTCTGACCCGTGATGCGGGGCGAGAGGGTCGAGGGGGAGCGGAGGGCGGAGAGCGGAGTGGGGGGGGGGCAAGCTAAGTTCAGCGGCCTCCTCGGACAGCCGTTTGGCCGGCGGGGCTAGCGGAGGCGTCAGTCGTCATGGCGACGGCGGGCCCGGGGTCCGAGCAGACGGCGCCTGCTCACCCGGGGCATGAATAATGCAGGCTGGGTAATGTTCCGGCGGTAACAGTGTTAGAGGAGCGTGCCTAGCCAAGTGTGAGGGAGCGGGAAACCGCGGGGGAGGGGCGAGGAGGGGTGAGGAGGGGTGAGGAGGGGCGGGGAGGGGCAGGGAGGGGGGAGGGGCGAGGAGGGGGGGAGGGGCAGGGAGGGGCGAGGAGGGGCGGGGAGGGGCAGGGAGGGGTGAGGAGGGGGAGGAGGGGCGGGAGGGGCGAGAGGGGCAGGGAGGGCAGAGAGGGCGGAGAGGGGCAGGGAGGGCAGAGAGGGCGGAGATGGGCAGGGAGGGGCAGGGAGGGACAGGGAGGGATGGGGAGAGGCAGGGAGGGATGGAGCTATTAGCACAGGTCACGTTGGTGGATACTTAACCTGGTGTCTGGAAGCTGTGCTCAGGCTCTAATGCCTGCAGCAGCACAGGAGTCAGACAGAAGCTGAAGTTCATATAAATGCCAACAGCTGCTCAATCTGCAGCAGCAGAGCAGGAGTTTGACTGTTTAACTGGAGCACAGTAACAGAGTATACATAAACACACACACACACACATACATAAACACACACACACACATACATAAACACACACACACACACATACATAAACACACACATACACACAAACACACATACACACATACATAAACACACAAACACACACACACATACATAATCATACAGACACACACAAATACAAACACACTCACACAGACACACATACATAAACACACACACACACACATACATAAACACACACACACACACATACACACACACACACACACACACATACATACACACACTCACACACATACACATACATAAACACACACACACACACACACATACACATACAAACACACACACACACTCACACATACATACATATACACACACACACACATACATAAACACACACACACACACACGCACACATACACAAACACACACACACATACACACACTCACACGCACACACACACACGCACACATACACAAACACACGCACACACGCACAGACACACACACACTCAGAAATGTATATACACAGAAACACACACACACACACACAGGAACACACACATGAACACTGACACACACACACATACATATAGATGATTCTGTAAAGTTTATTGTCACATCTTGTGCTACATACATAAACCATTACTGGTGCATTAGGGAGCGCTTAATTTAAAGCAAATGCACATCCATACGGGTCTGCAGTTTTGTGCAGAAATGCATATTGTATGTGCCGTGTGTTTTCTCTTGGGGGGCATGGGGGGTTTGGGCGGAGTTGTTTCTGAGGAAGAAATGTAATTATAATACACAATGAATAAAGGATGAGTTTATAAGCATGCTCAGATCCAATATTCATACTGGCTGCCTGTGTGTCTATTTTTACTAGCCCTCTGACCGAGCTCACAAAAGCTCCACTAATAGCCCAGACGAACATCCACAGCCACTTTCCAAAAATCTCCATGAATCACTCAGGTAGGGACTGTCTGTATGTTTCAGGTTTTGCGGTTCTTTCAGTCACAAGGCAAGCCGTTTGCTCTCTCTCCCTTCTCCAGTAAACTACATTACCCAGAATACCTCCACCAACACCACCTTTTCCCTGGCAGGGTGAGGGATAGGGGGGAAAAAACTTGCATAAACGGCTAATTGATCCTGTGCAGCTCGGGATTGCAACTCGGCTCCAAGGCATTACGCTGCAGATAGTTTTCAGATGCCCCCTTGTGCAGCATTATCCACTCGCCTGGTCACCAGCACAAAGCAGGAGTGCCCAGTAGATAATTAAACCCTCAGGAAACCAGAAAAGTCAATTCTATAGATCCCAGAGATCTCTGCAGCTACTGAAGGCAGCTGGCGAAGCTTTGGGGGTGGACCGCTATTGATGTGAATTTTATAGATAATATCAAAGTTATGTGTCAGGGGTATAAGAAACACTTCTAACCGTTCCTGGTATTATTCAAAGCAGAATAGTGTTTTAATTTAGTGCTAGTGCCACAACATTTGAGTAAAATATTATTTATTTGCTGTTTAAAAAGATAACATGAAGGCAACAAAGATCAATGTCACACTTGGTAGTATTTTACACAAACAATAATAATGTGTATTGTATATTGCATATTTGCTCATACATACTTGAAATATATCTTCAAGAGTAAGAATAATTGTTATGTTTCCTTATATTATGACAGTAAATTTAAAAAAAAATGTTTTCTGTTGACTTGAAGTGGTTTCAGCAAGGCTATACTCCAGATATATGAATGTCATCTCATCATGACCATTATAAACATATTCCTTAGGTTCACACGCTTCCATTACTTAAATAGCCTCACACGTTCAACGCTGAAGACACTGAGAGACGGCGATTAAATCGCTGGTCAGTATTGATTGGCGTGTTGCTGCAGACCAGGCGTCTGTGACCAGGCTTGGCATGGCTCCAAGCGTCTGCCACGGTGTGATTCCACACAGCCGTGGCGTGTGACAGGTCTGAGCAGCTGCATCGCTTCTTTATCCATCCATCCATCATCTAACCCGCTTATTCCCAATGGAGGCTTTTCTCCCCGCTGGGAGTTTTTCTTTTTTTTTTTACCTCACGTGCTTGCTATTTGGGGGTTCAGGCCTGGTGTTTGCTCTGTTTGCTCTTTTTGCTCTGTCTCTTACCTTGCTACTCTGTAAAGTGTCTTTGAGACAATTCTCTGTGAAAAGTGCTATACAAAGAAAATTGAACTGAACTTAATTGAATTATTCCTGGTTAGGATGTTGGGGGGTGCTAGAGTGTTTCCCAGCTTGCATTGGACAAGAGGCAGGAACACACCCTGGACAGGCCGCCAATCTATCGCAGGGCACACACACCATTCATTCATGCATTCACTCATGCATTCATACCTGTGGGCAATTTAGAGTCTCCAATTAGCCTACTTACATGTCTTTGGACTTTGGGAGGAAACTGGAGTACCCAGAGGAAACCCATGCGGACACGGGGAGAACGTGCAGACTCCACACAGAAAGGCCCAGGCCAGGATTCAAACCCAGGACCTTCTTTCTGCGAGGCAACAATGCTTTTTAATCCAGATATTTACATTTTCAGCAGTGGCTGAGACGGGAGTAAGACTGTCGCTAATGATCACACTGCAACCCAAACAGTGATGAGATCATACGCATCATAACCTTTTCCTGTTCCAGTACATCTTCAAATGCTAGAACCCTGTTACTCAAATCACAGTCCTTGAGGGCCAAGAACTGCAGGTTGTCCAACTTCCCTTTACCTGGCAATCAAGTGTGAAGACAGACTGGCCAATCAGTAGCACTAAATGTTCAGTTCAGTAACTGGCAGAAAAGAAAACCAGGGCCCTAGAAGCTTCAATAGGCAGGCTCCAATCAGTGCACAAACATGTTTCTTATGAACCCAGGAATGACACACTCTACTCACTGGGAATGCTATAAACAGGTATTAACAGCTACTAACAGCTATTAACATCTATTAACGGCTATTAACAGCTATTAACAGCTATTCATGGCTATTAACAGCTATTAATGGCTATTAATAGATATTCATGGCTATAAACAGCTATTAATGGCTATTAATTGATATTAACAGCTATTAACTGATATTAACAGCTATTCACAGCTGTTAATTGATAGTAACAGCTATTTGTGGCTATCAATTGTTATTAATAGCTATTAACAACTATTACCAGCAATTAACAGCTAGTAACAGCTATGTGTGATGGCAAAGTCCAACATGGGGAGAAATAACGAGCAGGCATGAAAAAGAGGCATCGCAACCCCAGTAGGAACCATATGTACTCTGTAAGAGCTGATTTAACACTGAACACTTTACTGCACACAAAGGCTTTTAACCCTTTCAAAAGGAGGTATTTTGAAATGTTTTTTTTTCAAAATTCAAAGTCAATGTTCCAGAATTTAATTGCATTCAGTCACCAGCAGTGATTGGTACATCAGCATTAGAATGTTCAGATGCAAGCATTCTAATCACATATTTGTGGGTGTTAAGATGTGATATATAAGGTGTTAAGCCATGTATCACATCTGGTCTTCTGATGTAGCTTGTTGATGTGATTCCTCTTTCACACGGAGCGGTGTGACCGTGCCCGGCGCTCACCTTGACCACGTCGTCGTCGACCGAGCGGCACAAGACCGTCTCGGTCACGTCTGCCACGCCGCTGTCCGGCGCCACCGTCACCACTTTCACCGGCACGGCAACCGTCCGCCCCGTCAGCACGGCCGTGTTCAGGATCTCCGTGTCCTGGCAGGGGTCAAAGGGCAAACGGTGTGATGTTAGCTTTGTGGGGTACGGTCCAATCAAAGATTTGTCAGGTGAGGTGACACTTGTTGTGAGCTACAATACACTGTTGTGGCCTTTGCCAAGTGACTACAGCACTATGGAGTGGGGTAAGGGGGGGGGGGGGGTTTAGGAGGACTGGCAGGGGCCTTCAAAAAAGGATATACCTGTTATAGGATACCTTTTAATACCTTTTTTACAAACAAGCTGCACAGGTAGAGTTTTTAAAAGTGTTGAATGGTCCGATTATGATGTGGTACAGGGATGGGGTGGTGGGGCCTAACATGAGATCACGGGGCCCAAAATCCCTGGTGGTCCCCCTGCCAAGTGACATAACACTTGTGAGCTAAAATGTGGTGTTGGGGCTGGTAATGATAGAGGTAATGATTACAGCAGTGTTATATAGGCTTTCTGGTGAAGAGATCCAGTAAATTGTTACACAGTTTAAGCATTTGCAGAGCATTTTTTGAACCCAGTAATAGCTTCTCCTTGGTATGGAAGGTGTGTAAGGCATCACAACTGCACATCACTCGGTGTGTCGTTCTGAACAGAGGGGGGAGAGGAAGAGAAGCTTTGACGGAGCTCTGATACGTGTGTGTGTGTGAGTGTGGGACCAGGGGGGGGGCGGCGTTATTCCCTCCCCAACACCGATGAGCCTCGTTAGGATGAGAAGGTTGATAGTTACGGCGTGGGGAGGGGCCCTGCTGTCCCCGGGCTCAGGCGCAAACGCGGGAGCTTTCGTTTGTCCTCTGCCCCCCCACCCCCCATCCACCCCCTCCCCCCCCCTGCGGATCCTGGCCCGTCCCCAGCGCAGCAGTTGGGGCTGGCTCATTACTGATGAGAGTCAATGGAAAGACCCAGTCCGCCTTTTAACAGACGTGTGCAGATTTCTCTCTCTCTCTCTCTCTCTCTCTCTCTCTCTCTCTCTCGCTCTCTCTCTCTGTTTCCTTTTTTCTAAATGCGCGTCTCAATTCTTTTTCCAGAACGGCAGATAGCCTTATCTAATCCGGGCCGGTGAATAATGGATTTTCAAAGGCCGGTAATGGAACTAAGGTCTTTTTCTGCTGTTGTTATTACTTGAGCCCAGATTTATAAGATGATCCTCATTTCAATCACCTTCATAACTGCCCGAAGAGAGAAAATTGAGCGAGCTTTTTTTTCTTTCGCTCTATTAAGTTGATCCCCTATTCAAGAGGTGCGTTTCTCTGGTGATTTTCATAATGAATGTGAAGGTTTCCTCTTTCTCTCACAGGGAAATGGCGCCATTGTGAATTTTCTTTAATGGTACCGAGGTCCGCTATTCAAAAGGGCAAGCTCTGACACATTGTGACAGGGAATTAATTTCAGTGTTTGACTCGCCGTCAAAACATTAATTCTTTGGAACCAAGGCGATATTTAGGACAAATATTCAATAGAATCGCATGTAGAGTGTTGACAATGACCCTTTTACGTGATGTACTAAGTTAGAATGAAGCGCTCGCGATGGCAAGAAAAGAGGATTCAACACTATGCTTATTCGGAACAGTCAAGGTGATTCCAAGTGTCTTACTGCATGCACAAAGAAGGCGGTTAGAATCACGTAAAAATAATCACGCAAAACCTCAAAGATGCCCGCGAGTCTGAAGCACGCTTCCAAGCCCACACGGGCTAATTCTACAAGGAAATAAAATCACTGTTTTTGGGTGTGGGCTGGAAAAAGCACCTCACTGAGAGAATCGGTGTCGGCGGAGCAGGTCGTGTGCATTAATGAGCCTGGGGTGGGGGGTGGGGGGTGCGGGGGCGGAGTCAAGCAGGGCTGTGTCACTGGAGCTGCTGATCTCCCTGTGCTTGTCGGACCCGTCGGACCGAGGGGCGGAACCTGAGGCTAACGCTACGAGCGTCAGCACTTCCTGTTGGCCGGAGCGCGCGGGAGCAGGCAGCGTCTGGATGCTTCCTCGTTCCCGTGCCGACCGGCGGGGTCGGCGGTCTACAGCTCTCAAAGGCCTGGGGGTCGAGGAGAGCTGACTGCCTGCAGCGCTACGTTACAGCTCAGCTAAGCTAAAATAACGACTAAACACACTGGGTCTTAAGCTCTTTTTTTAACAGAAAAGGCTTTTTCTTTGCTTAAAGTTCTGTAAAGAACAGTCTTTGAAATTCCCTGTGACCTACATATTGTGATATCTGATATCTGATACACAAGTAATTTAGATTTAAACAAGCGTATTCATTTCTGCTCAAAGGTGAGTGAGAACTGCTTTGTGAATTGATTGAAAACACCCCCCCTCTCCCCCCCAACACCGACGATTTGGGACTCTGGATCTTGAGAGAGAGGGCAATACTAAGACATGCCCAAGAGATTTACTGTGATTGATTTTGTGATTCATTTTGGAGATACTAAAGGATTTCTGAAGTTCACAAAGATTTAGGAGACTTTAAAATGATTTTTTTGGCAAGATTTACACCAAAGCTGTAAGATTTCACAACTGGCCAGACAACCAGCTTACTTCAAAAATCCCTGCAACCCCCACCCCCCCCCTCCCCTCTCTTGGGGGCTTCCTGTTTACCTGACCATCCACCTGCTCAAAGAAAGACTGCTGCAGCGAGAGAGAGAGAGAGAGGGAGTTGTGGAGTTGTGGAGGGGAGGGTGTTGGGGGGGGGGGGGGGTCATTATTCATGGGCTAGAGAAGGCCCAGCTGAACACACTCCAGCCCACAGCTGCTGTTTGATAACACCGACGACACTGCCTCCCCCCCCCCCCCCCAGTCTGCAGCCCCCTCAGAAGCACCCCGCTCACATCGCAGGGCCAGCCTGGCGGGACAGCGGGATTTACGAATACTCAATCACCCCAAAGCTCACAGCCAGAACCAATCCAAAGAGGGGGGGGGGGGGGGGGATCGATGAAAGGCCAGTTCGGATGGGGGGCGGGGTGCATCTGACCTGCAGAGATTCACATGGCTTAGAGGCAGAATGGGACTCTGGCGGCTCCTGACTGTGTTGTTGCTATGGAGTACCGTGCTATAGCTATGGAGGATTGAGCTGTTGATAAAGAGCACTGTGCTGTAGCAATGGAGGACTGTGTTGTTGATAAAGAGCACTGTGCTGTAGCTATGGAGGACTGTGTTGTTGTCATGGAGGACTGTGCTGTGGCTATGGAGGATTGTATTTTTGTTATGCAGGTCTATTCTGTTGCTATAAAGGACTGTGCTGTGGCAATGAAGGACTGTTTTGTTGCTATGGAGGACTGTGCTGCACAGTCCCCAACATCATTTAAATAAATTCCTTCAATACAATTAAAATTGTTATTAAACTTTTCATTTTTTTTTTCTCCCTTTGATTCAGTTTCTGTTTTTATTTGGAAATATGAAATTCTGCCCTAAGGGTGGCTGTGTGTGCTAGCTACCATGTACACACACACACACACACACACACACACACACACACACACACACACGCACACACTCACACATGCACACATACACACGTGCAAGCAAACATAGCATTTGCGAGACACACTTTTGAATGTAAGGAAATAAACACATTATTTTGATAATGGCAGCAGAGACCTTGTTGTTGTGGAAGGAAATTCTAGGCTAGACACAATGACAGATGACCTCGAGAAGATCATCGATTCTTGTCGCATCATTTCAGCACCACAACAGCGTTTTTGCACAGAGGGAAGTGTACTTGAACAAGCTAGCCAGAATCCTTATTCCTGGAAGTGTGCGGCAGGTTTCACCTTGAGGAAGAGGAGGAGGAGAGAGAGAAGTTTTATGAAGAAAAACCTAGATTGCCCCTGGAAGAGGGCCAGTAGGAGGCGATCTTCCTCGAGTTGAATAATCCCCAGTGTCCCAGTGCAGCGATGGGGACACCTTGCTGTACGAGACGAGGTCTTTCAGATGAGACGCTAAACCTGCCACCTAATCATCCCTGATTTAATTGACTAAACGTTGTGTCTGTTCACCAGGAGAGTACAACTGACAAACAAAACAACAGGTGGAATGACAAATGGAATAAAATACCATAGAAGTATGAAAACGCATGCCTAAAGAATCACATAATGGAATGAAATACCATAGAAGTATGGAAACGCATGTATAAGGAATCACATAATGGAATAAAATACCATAGAGGTACGAAAACGCATACCTAAAGAATCACATAATGGAATAAAATACCATAGAATTATAAAAACACATTTCATTGACGGGATGATTAAAAAAAGGCTGAAATTATCGGAATCCTGATTTATCTATAAATGTTCCTGAAGAGTTGTCAGACTGTACTTGGCACATCTCTGATCTGAGGACTTTCGGCGTTCAAAGAATCAGGAAATGCCTACGATTGGTCGGATAAAAAGAGGCCTCGCGTCTCCATTTGGCTGTCAATATTTCTCACTTCGAATGGCTATAATTATGTCAAATAATTAAAAAAAAATGAAAACCATGGAAACTAAGTGAAAAGAATTTGCATGAAAGCCTTATGGTTCTTTGACCTATTGTGCAAGTAATGGCATATTACCGTGTGCTTTATTTCAATTCATCAATCAGCATAATCCTACACCATTACTAACAGTATCCCGCCCCTCCTCTCTCAGTATGATTACTGCAGAACAGCGTGAGTCATCCCTCTCAGCCTGTCAATCAAACCAAATCTGCCAGATCACCCACAGCAGTAGCGTTTTAGAGAGACAAAGAGACGCGAGGGGGTAACTATGGACTGTAATGAACTTCATTACAAGAGGGAGAGCGCTTCCGGTCCCATTGATCTGTGTTCCTGCGTCGAACACGGGCGGCGCGCGCCAACTCGAGCCGCCCCGAAGCTCAGGAAAGCGAACTCCGCTCGCGGCGACACGGGCGCCCGGCGACTTGTCTCCGCGGGAGAGACGCTACGATTAAACATCGGGAGGGAACGAGAGAGCCGAGCAGCCGCGAAGCGAGCAGCTAACGGGGGAGGGGCGGTCACGGCGCGTCCCCCGCAGACATCGCGATCGCAATCTCGGCACGTCACCTCCCTCGCCGCGCTCTCTCTCTCTCGCTCGCTCGCTCGCCCCCCGCTGCAGCTGCTCGCTGGTCTGCGAAATCGTGAGTTATTTATGAATGAACCCCTCCGCCACACAAGCTAACACACACACGCACGGTATTGCCCTGCACCGCGCTGCGTTTGATAACACTTAGCATTAGTAAATTAATAATGAGCCCTTATGGGGACTAATAAGAGAACAGAACTACTGAGCTACAACTGAACAGCGCTGAGCTTCTGATTAATGTCAAACGCTAACAGATATACGTTTGACACAACTAGGGGCCTTGGATGTGACATTCTATGGTTTTCCATAAACTAGAAATGATCCAAATGATTCCTTTATCATTTATAAATGAAATGATAAATGTTTATCAACTATTCATAAAGTCTTTATAATATATTTATAAATGACACCTAAAGTGTTTCTTCTGCCTGTGACTGGGTGCTGTTGTAGTTAATTATGAATTGGAAGGAAGACTCTGGTTTATACAGTTTTGCTCTTCCTTCATTATTCTACTGGAAGAAGACAGTGAATCCCAGAATTAACATCTGACAGAAAAGTATTATTATTATCCATCCATCCTTTATCTATAGGGCCTTATCCTGGTCAGTGTCATTGGGGGTGCTGGAGCGTATCCCAGCATGCATTGGGTGAGAGGCATTTATACACCCTGGACAGGTCACCAATGTATCGCAGGACACACACACCATTCACTCACACGCTCATACCTATGGGCAATTTAGACTCTCCAATTAGCCTACCTGCATGTCTTGGGACTGTAGGAGGAAACCGGAGTACCTGGAGGAAACCCACATGGGCACGGGGAGAACATTCAAAATCCATACAGAAAGGCCCAGGCCGGGATTTTAACCCAGTACCTTCTCGCTTATTATTATTATTATTATTGTTGTTGCTGTTGCTATCATCATACAAAGAAGACATTTTTTGTAAAGAGCCATTGCTTAACATGATTTTGGTAGAATATCTGCACTCAGAGAAGCATCCAGTCACACCATATTTGGAGAGCTTTGTGGCTAAAAGCATGGTGTTTTAAAAGGAAATAAACCTTTAAAATGTGTTCAAACTGATGGCCTGAGGTCACATTTCAGCAAAGGAGTGCAATTCAAAACCTGGCAGAAAAGAATAAAAATACCAAGCTTTTAATGCAGGTCTGGTCACCAGGCGGGCGTCAGGACAAAGATATTTCTTTCAGGTTTCTCAGTTTCATTCTTTATTTCCTGAAGCGTTTGTTTCTACACAGACAGAAAGTGGCAGATGGTTCGAGCTTCAGTGAGTCTGTGAAAGACTGTCAGATCTTCACATCCTCCAGAACAAGATGGGAGAACTGGCAAATAATTACAAACTAACATTTAAAAAAAAAAATGCTTGATGCTGAATTCTGCTAAGTCATACTTTTTTAAGTTGATCAAATAGCCAGGATTCACAAAAGATGGATTATAATTATCAGAGATAATCAAACATAATGTCTCAATATTAAACTACAGAAACATAGATGTTTGGCTGTGAAAGAAGTATGATTTAACAGCATTTTTTAAAGTGATTATTTTTTATTCATATTTCTGTGAGGGGGGGTGCTTTCAAAAAAGAAGAAATAAGTTAAACCTTAACAAGCAATTTAGTCTTATATTTAGACTTAGAATCCTGTTTATGTTCGTTTTTTGTTAAATAAGACAAAAGCTCTGAATTTCTATTGATGTGGGTGATCTAGCAGATTTTACCATTGATTGCCATTGTGACAGTTTTACTCATCTTTGATTTGCCAATGACGTAAGAACATTTCACTTGTCAAGCAAAAACTAATTTAAAGCAAACTAAGATTTTCCTACTAGACAGAAAAAAAAGACTTTAAGTCTTATTACAAGATTACAACACTGGTTGAGGCAGGTTTCTTAAAGTAAATCCTCTACTAAGGTTAAACAATTCCTGTGACAGCCACCACAAAAACTGGTTGGGAATTTTAAAAAGAAAAGATTTCATATTGTGCAAGACCAGACAGTGAGAGAGAAAGACAGACTATGATTACTTTGATGTGCAAAGGTCCACACAGAGCGCACTGCTACTGCTACGTCCGTGCATTGCAGGGATTTTTACTGCATGCCCTTCTGGAAGGCAGCTACAGGGTAGCAGGCAGGCAGCTTTAGCAGCTACAGGGCAGCAGGCAGGTAGCTTTAGCAGCTACAGGGTAGCAGGCAGGTAGCTTTAGCAGCTACAGGGTAGCAGGCAGGTAGCTTTAGCAGCTACAGGGTAGCAGGCAGGTAGCTTTAGCAGCTACAGGGTAGCAGGCAGGTAGCTTTAGCAGCTACAGGGTAGCAGGCAGGTAGCTTTAGCAGCTACAGGGCAGCAGGCAGGTAGCTTTAGCAGCTACAGAGTAGCAGGCAGGTAGCTTTAGCAGCTACAGGGCAGCAGGCAGGTAGCTTTAGCAGCTACAGGGCAGCAGGCAGGTAGCTTTAGCAGCTACAGGGCAGCAGGCAGGTAGCTTTAGCAGCTACAGGGCAGCAGGCAGGTAGCTTTAGCAGCTACAGGGCAGCAGGCAGGTAGCTTTAGCAGCTACAGGGCAGCAGGCAGGTAGCTTTAGCAGCTACAAGGCAGCAGGCAGGTAGCTTTAACAGCTACAGGGCAGCAGGCAGGTAGCTTTAGCAGCTACAGGGTAGCAGGCAGGTAGCTTTAGCAGCTACAGGCTAAAACTAAAAAACTAGGCTTTTGGTCAATGAGCCTTAATCAGAGCATCTTTAAACACAGAAATCCATAAAGGACGAGACAGAGAGAGAGAGTAGGGGTGAGAGTCCAGTGGGAGCAGTCGAGTGTGTAAGTGAACACATTTTGTATTAACAGGAGCTCTGCTCTATTGCAAATCACTACCCATATTGTATTAGCCTGCTTAGAAAACAATAGACACAATGGCTCATTCTCAACATGCAGAAACAACGCTGTAGAGTCATGGAGATTCCTGCATCACAGTTAAGGATTCGTTCTGAAGAAGCCACAACCCAAGGAGAATTAAAATGTTTTCATTTGGAAAATCATCCAGGCATGCCGTGCATGCAAACCGAAGAGTTTTAGCTTAAGCGCTTTGCATGTATTTTGTGGAACTTCCTATTGCATTGTCACGCCTTATTAATGTTGCAGGGATGGAAATTATTATCATTGTGTGATTTTATGGGCGAGGGCGAGAGAGAAATGCATACCGAATAAACACATTCACTGTCTGTGTCAGTCCTGTTTATAAATAAGGCTGGAAAAATAGCCCATCATGTCTTCTGGCCCACTCCAGACTTTCCCCGGGGAAAATGAGTCTCCTTTGAGAAATGGACATAGTTCTGAATTTCCCACTCGCTGGAGGAAGTCAGGCAGAACAGTGTTTTCTCTCTCTCTCCTCCCGCCTCCTCTCTCTGTCTCTCTCTCTCTCTCCTCCCGCTTCCTCTCTCTGTCTCTCTCTCTCCCTCTCTCCATCATCACCATGGGCTGAAACTGGCAGCTGCTACAGCTCATGAGATTTTTTTGTTGCTTGAATGGTTTGAATAAATCTCACAGTATAGAAGTCTGCCACAGCACACAATCTTTACTGCACACACACACACACACACACACACACACACACGAACACACGCGAGCATGCACGCACACATGCACCCACACACACACATGCACATACTCACACACACACACACATACACACACACAAATGTACACACACACATACTCACATACACACACACACACACACACACACACATGAACATGAACATGCACACACACACCAAAACATATCCAACATTAAACAGAGGATTTGATGGCACCTGCATCAAAATGTCAATCTAAAAACACAAAAAACCCAGTTTGCTTACTGTACATTCTTTGGGAAACATGCATAAAATTATACAGTTTGGCAGGTTTCTGTTCTTTAGTCTATTGACTTATATGTGGTGTTTGGCTTGTTAGGACATTGCCTGGTTTGGAATAGCCTGTTGACAGTTCAGGGTTCCTATTGGCCAGATGGCTGATTCTGTAGCCCTATAGCGGTGGGTGGGCCACTCACCATAGCCAATGGCACGAGGCCTCCCAGCTTCCTGTGCGCCAGCTGTATTAGTGTCTCGGTCTCTGTGGTGACCACCCCAGTCCCAGGATACTCCACCTGCCAGGAAACGGCCCTGCTGCTGGGCGGGGCCAGGAAGTCATCCACCTCCAGGTCCACCTGCAGAACATTCTGGAACCCAGACTCCGCCCTAGAGAGAGAGAGAGAGAGAGAGAGAGGGGAGAGCATACAGTCACTTAACACTGAGCGTGAGCATAAATTATGCGTGGTAAAATATACACCTGTAAAACCTGTCAACATTTGAATGTTGAACTCTGAAGTTCATTAAATGATTGTAGAGAGAAAGCAGAATGTGCACAGCACGGCCACAAACCGATTTTAAAGTAGTAACAATGTAATAAAGCCTACCATCACAACAGTTACACTGAACCTACCCCTGTAACTACACATGCGTTATAGCGTGGGATGTAACAAAGAGCAGGAAATCATGTACTGGCCATCCCATGTGTTTGCCGATGCTGATTTACTGCAGTTAAAAAGGAGTTCATGAATATTTAAAACCACCAAATTTTATGGTACAGCTGACTTCAAAATTCAGAGCCTTTCTATTAAAGAACAAAATAAATGATTGGCGAATAACCCGACGCTACTGAGTTTGAAATCCTCACCACGGGGTCATGGGACAGAGATGACAGCAGCGACCATCTGCTGATTGGTCTTACATCGTTAACACAGGCTCTTAGAACTCGGTTGAGTGGAAATTTAGTGGGAATTTAAGGCAAACGGAAAGAGGAAATGTCCCGGAGTACTGGCGGAGAGCAGCGGTCTCTGAAGGGGGAGGAGATAAAAAGGGCGTTCTGCTCTGTCTTTATAGTTTATGAAGCCTTTATGTTTTTATGCGCTGGATCATAACACGAGACGGCACAAGACGAGAAAGGCTTTTGGAGACAAACATCTGATGTGAGGAGAATAGTGGTGAAGGGTAAGACAAAAAAACAAATGGAAGAAAAAAGGAGAAAAGATGGTTGAAAGCCAGATTCATTCATTCGGGATGGATTTGTGGGTTTTGTGTATAAAGCTAGTCTTGATTTGATTATATATATATATATATATATATATATATATATCTATATATATATATATATACATATATATATACACACACACACACGCACACCCACACATATATAACACATATAACAGCTAAATAAATGTAAAAAATAAATAAATAAATATATATATATATATATATACACACCTACAGTAATTATCTGTTTAATTATACATACATATACATGGCCTCGTCCAATTAAAATGCTACGTGAAAGACAGCAGTTGTAAACGAAATAAATGAAAGAGTAAACATATGAATCAAATCCTGTCCTGTAAGACGAAGATGTATAAGGCAGGTGACCCGCACTCTGAGCGCCAAGGCTCTTTGGAATTCCCATCACACACCGCGCGGTGGAAGTACATTAAAAAGCCATTTTCGGGAGATGTTGAGCATCTTGTCTGTATTCATTCATAGATGACTGACTGCATGTCTGTCCATTAAAACGGGGTGCAACAGCACCTCTGGCCAAAGTCCCCCCCTCTCTCTTTTGCTTTATCTCTCTCACTCTTTTTCTCCCTCCTCTTCCTCTCTCTCTCTCTCTCTCAGGACTCAGAGAAACAGCAACAACCGACCATAAACTGAGTATTACTCTAAAAGTGGAATTCTCTAAAGTGATCACGACCTGGGAGAGATTTGTTTGCAATGATTTAGCATGACTAAAGAACTGGAGGCCTGTGGCACTGCGATGCACTGATAATAAAGCCAGAGGCGCAAAGATTTATCCCCCTTGATCTCGTGTCAGCTATTTGTATTTTATCAGTTTTGTTTTCATGCATATAATTTATGTTATTACCCTGGTTTATCACAAAGGATTAATTTGCTCGGATACTGCATAAGAATCAAATAAGCACATGCAATAACAAATGCAACTGAAGCGATTCTTTGATATATCTGCAGTCCTTTCGCAAACAAATGAAGCCAGGAAGCATTTCAGTGTCCCCATGAGAATCGAGCAATTGCTTAATTGCATATAAGTTCATTAAATGTGATGTCATTGGATGATTAGGGTTCCTGTTATAGGTTTTGAGTTGCAGCTGATGCCTGCACCAGGGACAGTGGACTCGCTCTTCCTTCGATGACTCTGCCAAAATCACCCTGTGAGTGAGCCAACCATGGAACCGAGCTGCGGCCTTTCCAGCGGGAGGTGTAGGAGTCAGGAGGAGGTGAAGGCAGGATGAGGTGTAGGAGGCAGGAGGAGGTGAAGGCAGGATGAGGTGTAGGAGGCAGGGGGAGGTGAAGGCAGGATGAGGTGAAGGAGGCAGGGGGAGGTGAAGGTGGAGCAGGTAAATGAGGCAGCAGGAGGTGAAAGAGTCAGGGGAGGTGAAGGCAGAATGAGGTGTAGGAGGCAGGAGGTGAAGGAGGCAGGAGGAGGTAAAGGTGGAGCAGGTAAATGAGGCATCAGGAGCTGAAGGAGTCAGGAGGAGGTGATGGAGGCAGCAGGAGGTGAAGGCTTGGCCATGGAGTGAAGCAGTGTCAGGCCTGCGCCCGGCGTGGTGTGAGGAACGGGTCGTCAGGTTTGTGAGCTGCCCACAGACTGAACAGGAAGTAGAAAGAGTCACGCAGACTCAGCGCTGGCCCAGGGATTCTGAGGCCCGTACAGTTTAACTCTGGGCTTAAAGTCTGTTCTGTGGAGGAGCAGAAACTCGCATATGAAGGTTTCGACTGTGTCAGAGGATGCCAGAATTAGAGGGGTCACTTCATTCTTATCTGAAAGATCTAATCTCGCCTTTCATTTTAATAAACACGATTTTAGAGAGGCTACAGTATTAGAAAACAGAGAAATCAAAGATCGTAGGTTCAGTTCCGAGATGGGGTGCTGCCAATGAACCCTTCTGCAATATACTCAACCTGCACTGCTTCAGTAAATATCCAGCTGTATAAATGGACTGTGTGCAAACAGAATGTAAGCTGTGTAAGTCAGTCTGGATAAGAGAGTCTACTCAATGCCTGGAAACGTAAACATATGAGAATATGATTCATAGAAAGAAGCAGATCAGTTTGCAAGTTATATCTCCTGATACACAAGACACAATACTGAAGGTCTTAAAGAGATATGGAGCAGTAAGATGCTTTGCGTTCACGCCAGAATGATGTGTTGCTGTTTACATTTCATAACCTGAATAAATCGGCATAGTTCCACCCTTACTATCTGAGAGTTACTATGTGTTTTTGATGCCAAATACAGTCCTTTCTTGCTGTCCTTATGGTTATGAGGATGATAAAGAAGGTGTACGGTAATGATTTTCAAAAATATGCTTTATTGCACAAAAGCATGAATTGCCAAAGGAACTACCTTTGGACCATAAAAGGAGCATTGTAAACATCTTAATGAACATTACCCATAATAATAGTTAGGTAAAAAAAAAGGAAGCATAATGCCCCCTGGCCCAATCGCTCCCAAGGCATTTTTACTGCAAAATTAACACACTTTATTTTAGCCACTTACCTGTGAAAAGTGCAATTTAACATAAAAAAATTTAACGTTAAAACTGTGATCAATGGTGAGGTTTAAAGCAATGAAAAATACTAACGTGACCAGAAGAACAGGCAAAACAGTTTACCCTGACAACTGCCTGGGAAATTGTACGTTGACACCATCACAACAAACAGCGCGACTCTTTGTACACACAAACCTGCCACTGAGACAGAGTAATTACCCCCTTTAACCTTCTGACAGTTAGTGTTTGACAGCGGTGCTGTCCTTTCCTGGTGACATTTGACAGCCATGCAGGAAGTTGGGATTTTTTCTGATCTTCCCGATGCCTGCTAACCACAGCAAGCCTCCCCTCGTACTGTCCCAGATGCCACTGGCTCAGCGGCACTGCCCGGGGGCGTCCACCAGGGGGCGACCCTCTGTGGCCTTTATTTCCAAGAGCAGCTGTGGACATTGGTACTCAGTCGTTCTTTTTTCTTGGGCATGATCTTAAACCCACAGCTGCTTCTTACCACCCCCCCCCCCCCCGCCGCCTCAACACCACCAACTGTCATTGCAAATTCAGAAATAGTGACGAGCAGGAAATCCGATGTGAGATTTTAAACGCACTGAGCGCGTGCGAAAGGAAGCCACGGTGAGATTGACCGGGGTCATGTTCCCGGAGAGGCAGCAGCTGGCTCTCAGCGAGCGGAAGGGGGGGGGGGGGCAGACGCACCTGCACACGCCGAAAATCGGCTTTGGCTCGCCCGTCCGGGCGTGTCTCGCTCAGTCAGGCTTCCCCCCGGCGGCAGAGCGGCGTGGGCGGTGTGCGATTATCCCAACGCGCGCGTGTGCGGCCAGATGCCTGATTACACCCCTGAGCTCCTCACAGATGAGCACGGACACGCAGGCCAGAGGCCTCTCGCTCAAAAAACTGGGTCTGCGTATATCTGCGTATATCTGCGTATATATCTGCGTATATATCTGCGTATATCTGCGTATATCTGCGTATATCTGCGTATATATCTGCGTATATATCTGCGTATATCTGCGTATATCTGCGTATATCTGCGTATATCTGCGTGAAAGAGAGAAAAAAGTCTTCTGGCAGGTTTTACCCTGTAGTCTTTCATGTGAGGGAAAGATAGAGGCTAAATGCGTCTCTGTTGTCCGGTTAGTGACCCCTAATTCTTCACTCTGGCACTCATTTAACCGTGAGGGGTAAGGGGGGGGGTGGGGGGGATATGGCCCTGCAGGTGTTCCCCCACCTGCAGGGTGGGTGGGACCGAAAGTGCTTCAAAAGTCCTGGCTCCATACACACACTTAAAAGTCCATTTGACTCAATTCCAGCCCCCCCACCAAGTCCCACAAGCCCCACTGTTCTGCCTGCTGGGCAAAGGTATGAGGGGGTGGGGAGTAGGGGGAGTGGATGGGGGGGGGGGGTGTTATGAACTTTGGGCTGGGAGCTGAAAGATGGGATTTCCTTCCTCTACAATACATACTGTACAAAACACACCTAGACTGTAACTGAGTCACACACTTTCTCTGAATGTATTATTATTATTATTATTATTATTATTATTATTATTATTATCATCATTATTATTCTCCCAAAGCATACACTCAGATGAACAGGCGGAGTCAGCCCTAGGGTTTCGGTGGCCCTGAAGAAGAATGTTGCTGTAGCCCGATGGTGCTCCATCACAAATCATTTAAATCACATTTTAAAATAAATAAATGAATAAATAAACAAATAAATAAATAAATAAAAACTTGATGGTTCTGACCCTAAAGGCCTGCATACAGCGCTTATGCCAGTAGCCAACTCTGGGAACAGGCACTCAAAAACCAGGCAAAGTAACACAAAAATCCCAATTTAATCATTAGGTCCTCATATTTATCTTTCCAAAGGATGCTTAATTTGAGCTGGTGAAATGTAGCGCCAATTAATTATGAGTGGAAGAGATTCATCTGAACCTCAGAACGCCTGGAATTGCCTGCCTATGATATCTAACATCCATAAATCAAGAACACGCTGCTGCTTGACAAATCACTTTGATTGGCTTAAATCAGTGAGTGACAGAGAGGACAGTTCCGCCCATCTGGCTGCTCACTAAGCCCGTATCCTCAATCACAAGCGCTGACTCAGTGCTGAGACATGAAAAGATAACTTTCGCCCACATCGCATAGAGAGCTGTTATGAGTGCTAAGAGCTGTTATGAGGGCTAAGAGCTGTTATTTTCCATTGCTACGCTGATGATACGCAGTTATATGTACCCGTAAAGCCAAATGACCTTTCCCAACTCCTAAATTTACAGGCATGTGTATCAGAAACAAAAATGGAAGTGTATGAACTTTCTGTGGTTAAATGCTGATAAAACAGAGTTATTAGTTGTTAGACCACCCAAACATGGACACTTGTTTGAGAATTTGAGTGTTAACATTTATGGCTGTATTATTTCCGAAAGCCCGACCATCAAAAACCTTGGAGTGACTTTTGATTCTCGTCTGACATTCCAGCCTCATATCAAGGCTATTACCAAGATAGCATTTTATCATATCAGTAATACTGCTAAAATCCAACCCGTTCTTTCATTGCGTGGTGCTGGAACTTTAATATGTGCATTTGTATCTTCTAGGTTCGATTACTGTAATGCCCTTTTCTCTGGTCTTCCTAGTTGTGCTACTAGAAGCTTCAGCTTGTCCAGAACACTGTAGCTAGAATCCTGACAAAAACTAATAAATGTGAACATATAACACGCATTCTAGCCTCTCTTCACTGGTTACCAGTACAAGCTAGAGCTGGTCCTTCTTTTAACTTAAAAGGCCTTGCATGGTCTTGCACCACATTACCTATCTGAGCTAAATACACCACATATACCGGCACGCCCTCTTCGCTCTCTCGATGCTGGTCTTCTGCTCATTCCTTCAGTAAGGAAAAAATCAGTTGGTCACAGAGCGTTTGCCTACCGTGCACCTTATCTCTGGAATGGCCTCCCATTATATGTTAAAGATGCATGTTCAGCTGAAACATTTAAATCAAGACTAAAAACTTACCTTTATTCACTTCATCACGGCCTACCCTAGAACTGCATCCCTGCAACACTGGTGGCAGGTGGGGCTAGTAGGGCTGTATTGCCTCTTTGTGTTTTAAATACTGCGTTTTAAATACTACATTTCAAATTTGATCTCTTAAATTGTCTATTTAATTACATTTCTTTTCCTTTCTTTCTTTCTTTCCTTTTTCTGTAATGCACCTCTTTTCTGCATTATTTGTGAAGTGTATTGGGACCATGCTGCATGGTGATTCTGCACTTTAAATAAAATTGATTGATTGATTGATTGTTGTATCTCCTTACTTCGTGAGCTCTCAATCACGGTTGATGGCACCACAGTGACTGCCTCTCACTCTGCCAAGAGCTTGGGGGTGGTCCTGGATGACCAACTGGACCTCAAGGAGCACATCAAGGCAACATCACGGTCCTGCAGATTCCTTCTGTACAACATCAGGAGGATTCGACCATACCTGACGACGCACTCCACCAAGCTGCTCGTCCAGGCTACGGTGACCTCTTGCCTTGATTACTGCAACTCTCTCCTTGCAAGCCTGCCAGCTTGTGCCATACAGCCACTACAGATGATTCAGAATGCCGCTGCCCGACTCATCTACAACCTTCCCAAATTCTCCCACGTCACTCCACTCCTCTGCTGCGATCACTCCACTGGCTACCGGGCGCTGCCAGGATCCGGTTCAAAGCCCTGACCCTCGCCTACACTGCTGCCAACAGGACAGCCCCCATCTACTTGCAGGACATGACTCAATTCTATGTGCCTGCTCGACCACTCCGCTCTGCGGCAGCAGGGTGCCTTGTAACCCCTCCCACCCGCCCAAAGGGATCACAGAGCTTCTCCACCCTAGCTCCCCAGTGGTGGAACGAACTCCCCGTCCCTCCCCCTCACTACCCATCTTCCGCCGTGGCCTGAAGACTCATCTCTTCAGACTATACCTAGACTAACCACCACCACGCTGTATATTTCACTCTAAATCCACCCCCCCCCCCTTTTTCTTCATGACACTTGTTACATGTTGCCCCATCCCAGCACTTTTTGGTAATTTGTATTTGTCCTAATACTGTAGCTTATTCTTCTGCCTAGTTGGCTTTGCAGAGGTTAGGTCTGAATAGTGTTCACTGTGTGAACTAAACTGTGTTCTTGGCTAGAAATAGCTGTACAAAATAAGTATTGTACCTGACTGAACCTGTGTTTAGCAGTTGTCTATGACCAGGAAATGTACTTTTTGCACGTCGCTTTGGATAAAAGCGTCTGCCAAATAAATGTAATGTAATGTAATGTTATAACAGCATCAGGTCACGGAGAGGTCGGAGGTCAACAGAGGTCGCTGAGAGGAAAGGGGCTGGTGGGGTAAACGCACAGCCATTCCTCATGAGGCTAATACACACTGACAGCGCTGTGCTTCAGCCGCTGGCACACTGCCACTGTGTAAATATCACTCCAAAGTCAGAGGCAAATTATAACTACAACTCCCACGAAGCCAAGCACATGCTGACCCTTGACCTCTGAGCATGCGGTGATGATCAATCCAGAGACATGCATATTTAACTAGACAGGCAGGCATGCCTTCAGCTAACCGAAGTCCCAGAAGTAAGCCTGTACTGCGCGTGCAGAAGGAAAAACATTGGAGCTCCCATTAAAGTGAATGGGGAATATCTAGTTTTTGGCCAAAATAAACCATCCTTTGTGGTATTTTGAAACTCGATTGACGACCGTTGCATTTCATATGAAAAGCAGATTGAATCATGTATCAAAATATGCACATTTGAATGAATATTTTCCCAAGACTTCCAGACCAAAACAGCCATTGTTTCAGAAACTGCTGCACATAATGAAATTTATGATCATAAAAATGTACAGATGAGGTTTTCTTTGGTTGTTAAATCATCTTGGATTTCTGAATTCATCGGGCAGCAATTTGCCCTCAAGCATGCACAGTAGAGGCTGCTTCCTGTTATTTCCTAGGCTTCACCGCCTAGCCCCTCCTACCCTCTCCAGTTCCTATGTATGCTCTATGGCCTGGCCCCTCCTACGCTCTCCAGTTCCTATGTTCCCTCTCTGGCCTGGCCCCTCCTACCCTCTCCAGTTCCTACGTATGCTCTATGATCTGGCCCCTCCTACCCTCTCCAGTTCCTATGTTCCCTCTCTGGCCTGGCCCCTCCTACCCTCTCCAGTTCCTATGTTCCCTCTCTGGCCTGGCCCCTCCTACCCTCTCCAGTTCCTATGTTCCCTCTCTGGCCTGGCCCCTCCTACCCTCTCCAGTTCATATGTACGCTCTATGATCTGGCCCCTCCTACCCTCTCCAGTTCCTATGTATGCTCTATGACCTGGCCCCTCCTACCCTCTCCAGTTCCTATATACACTCTATGGCCTGGCCCCTCCTACCCTCTCCAGGTCCTATGTACGCTCTCTGGCCTGGCCCCTCCTACCCTCTCCAGTTCCTGTATACGCTCTACGGGTCAATCACATAATTAGTCATTCAAACTGTGTTCTACGTGTTCTGCAACCACAAAAGACAATGACAGTGTGAACAACAGGGCCGTGTAATAAACCCGACTGACAGGCACAGGACCAGGGGATATTGGACAACACAGACTTGTTATTCCTCTCCATCCACGCCTCTGCACTTTGACGTAAACAGAAATAAAGTAAAATAATGGAACCCTGCTTTGTTAAAAGACACGTTGGCCCGTTCCCTTTTCATACGCGCTTCTACAATTTCTGCTCGCCGTGGCAACGATGATGCATCAAAGGGAGAGGGATCCCACGCAGCCGCTGAGCCCCACCCCGCCGAGCGCTGTCCAGCAGAGCGCCATCCAGCCGAGCGCCATCCAGCAGAGCGCCGTCCAGCAGAGCGCCGTCCAGCAGAGCCGCGAGCTTCCGAGAGCGGAAATAAACCGGCGGAGGACCGATGAGAGGACCGGGAACAGCAGGCGGGGCCGGGTTTGGAAGGCTCTGGGCTGTTATGGAATTCCATTTCGCAGGTCGAAGGAGAGCTCCTGAGAAAAAGTGCATTACTTTGAGGGGGGGGGGGGGGGCGGCGCTCAGCAGGAGTTTACAGAGGTGCGTCTGTCTCTCTTCAGGTGCTGCTCAGCGAGACGGACTGCTGACAGGTAGAGCATGAAACTTAATCACAGCCCTAGCATGGGGCCTCAAACACACTCCAGAAACACTGGGCTATGGGGCCCGAGCGCCCAGGGGCCTCAAACACACTCCAGAAACACTGGGCTATGGGGCCCGAGCACCCAGGGGCCTCAAACACACTCCAGAAACACTGGGCTATGGGGCCCGAGCACCCAGGGGCCTCAAACACACTCCAGGAACACTGGCCAATGGGGCCCAAGGAGCCAGGGGCCTCAAATACACTCCAGAAACACTGGCCTATGGGGCCCAAGGAGCCTGGGGCCTCGAATACACTCCAGAAACACTGGCCTATCGGGTCCGAGCACCCAGGGGCCTCAAAGACACTCCAGGAATACTGGCCTATGGGGACCGAGCACCCTGGGGCCTCAAACAAACTCCAGGAACACTGGTCTATGGGGCCCGAGCACCCAGGGACCTCAAACACACTGCCTCAGCTGTGGCTGTGAGCAACTGCACTATCACAAATGTGAGTGTGTGTGTGAGTGTATATGTGTGTGTGTGTGTGTGTGTGCGAGTGTGTGTGTTTGTGTGTGTGTGTGTGTGTGTGCGAGTGTGTGTCTTTGTCTGTTCTCTAGACAGGCCCCTCCCACCGACCATACTCTGGTCTCTGGACAGGCTCCTCCCATCGCTGGCCACGCCCTGGTCTCTGGACAGGCCCCTCCCTACAATACAGTAGCTAATGGGGATCTAAATAAACAAACAAACAAACCGCTGGCCACGCCCTGTTCTCTAGCCTGGCCCCCCGCAGGTGGAATGAGCACTCCAGACGCGTGAGAACAGCTAAGTCAGCCTTTGCATCTCGTGTGAAAAAGACAGCAGTACAATCCACATCTGACCCTTTCTATCCAAATCAATGCAGACTTACCCAGGACTGAATGTTCCTGGACATACTAATGCTGCATTTAACAAGGCACCTTCAAATCCATTATGCTACTTATAGCATGTAGCACAGCATTCTCAAACTCCCTCTCACACCTACTCATGCCCATGGTTTGCATAATGGGGCTTCTCGTGGTGAAGCTAACGATGCTCTTTGGCTAACCTTTAGTATAAGTTTCGTAAGCTGTTCTGTATAAGAGCAACTGCTAAATGATTAAATGTAAGTGTGTGTGTGTGTGTGAGAGCAAGAGAGAGAGAGTGAGGGGGAGACTATGCATGTGTGAGTGTGTGTGTGCGCATGTCTGTGTGTGATCCTGAATTTGTGTGTGTGTGTGTGTGTGTGGGTGTGTGTGTGATGCTGTGTGTGTATGTATGTGTGAATGTGTGCATGATGCTGTGTGTGTGTGTGCATGTGTGTGTCTGCCTGTGTGGGCATGTGTGTGACCGTGTGTGTGTGTGTGTGTGTGTGTGTGTCTGTCTGTCTGTCTGTCTGTCTGCCTGTGTGGGCATGTGTGTGACCCTGTGTGTGTGTGTGTGCGCTTGTCTGCACTGCATGCTTGTGTAGAGTGTGACAATTCATGTAATAGGCCTCTGACACAGATAGCAAAGGCTGACAATGGCAGAGAAGGAGAGAAATCCAGCTCTAGATCCAGCTCTGATCCAGCTCTGATCCAGCTCCGGATGCAGCTCTGATTCAGCTCCGGATCCAGCTCTGATCCAGCTCCAGATCCAGCTCCAGATCCAGCTCCAGATCCAGCTCTGATCCAGCTCTGATCCAGCTCTGATCCAGCTCTGGATGCAGCTCCGGATCCAGCTCTGATTCAGCTCCGGATCCAGCTCTGATCCAGCTCCAGATCCAGCTCCAGCTCCAGATCCAGCTCTGATCCAGCTCCGGATCCAGCTCTGATCCAGCTTTGATCCAGCTCTGATCCAGCTCCAGATCCAGCTCTGATCCAGCTCCGGATCCAGCTCTGGATCCAGCTCTGATCCGATCTGACTTCCAGTCCATTAATGACCGGACCTGGAGCTCAGAGCCCCTCCCCCATTTCCCTTCTGCACCCCCAAACCCCTAGAGCTGCCTCTACAGAGCACTGCGACCCCATTCACCAGAACACTCACCG
>NC_057946.1:36489450-36614450 GCF_018555375.3 Anguilla rostrata | reverse complement strand
AGGTCATGAAGAATTCTGCAGACCTTCACAAGCATCCCGCAATCAAGTAAAACACTAACAGCAGATGGTGATAAATTGCATGTGTGGAGTTTATAATTATAACCAATCAAGGCAGGGTGATTGGGCACTGATTTCGCACATACTTTTCAAAATGGCTGCATTTTACCACTGAATTCTTTGGGAGACTGAGGTTTCAAGAACCCCATAAAAGGTTGGGCTGCAGTTAGCTCACTCTCTGATCTAATCAAGCAATCTGCCCTCCTAGGCTAAAGACAATAATTGGTCCACTTCAGTGAACATATGATAGTTTCTCCCATCTTGGTTTTCACAAAGCCTCAGTTCACCACCTCTTATATAAAACAAAATTACAGCACATGTCTAACAGCCATTGGCATTTAAGGTGGCATTTCATTTCCAGAGTAGCATTGAAGGTGAAGTGCATAACTGCTGTCATCGAGAATAAAGAGTGCAGTCAAGCCAAAAGGAAACACAACAGTGAGGCTCATGCGCAATAAGTACTAAACTACAGTGCTTTGTTAATGTCCACAAGCCCAACATTTAACAAATATTGAATAACTTAAACACAGAAGATAACCAGGCAGCCTTAATTAAAGTGCTAAGCGCATTTGGAATCCGATGCCGGATAGTAAAATCACCCCATTGGCCCATGCAGCAGTAATCAGGATGATGAGGAGCCCACAGTGCGAGCATGAGAAATGGAAGCTCACCAGAGTGTCCTTCTGGGTCATGTCGGGACTGATGAGGGACCACTCGATGTCCAGCTCTCCGATGTCCGTGGGACCACGGCTGTACAGGCACTCCAGGGTGACCTTCTCCCCCTGAGCCTTCTGAATGGTCTGGGGTCCCGTGGAGGTCACCTGCATTGCCACAGCGACACCTAGAGTTGTGGAGGACAGAGTGCGCTACAGCAGGGCTCCTGTGTGGCTTGGTCAGCTAGAACGCTCACTCAGGGTACAGGATGAGGCCTGTAACCCAGGTGTTGCTGTAGTAAACAAAGTCTGGGCTGTGCCACCACAAGGCTACCCAGCTAGCACAACATTGATGCAAATGTTAGCATTTACATTCATGTGGTAAATACTAGCATTTGACAGGAGTTTACACCCACAGCATACAGTTGATTGCATACTAAGTATAGGCTTGGTTAAGCTGACTAAAGCTCATTACATTACATTTATTTAGCAGACACTTTTATCTAAAGCGATCTACAAAATTGCATATCAAGGTCATTGGAACAACTACAAGACACAGTTTCGATAAGGTACAATACTCATTTTGTACAGTTATTCATAGCCAAGAACACAGTTCAGGCATTGAATATTATTCTGGCCTAAGCTATGCTCAGACTAGTCAAACCTAAGTGAAACTAGGGGGAAGTACAAGCTACAACATTAGGATGATAACATACAAATTACAATAAGTTCTTGAATGGAGATACATGCAACGTGAGTGGCATGAATGAGGGGAATTCAAGTGAAATGATTTGCACAGCGGTGGCAGTTAGTCCAGGTATAGTGTGACCACGGCGGAAGATGGGTAGTGAGGGAGAGTTTTGAAGAGGGACAGGGAGTTTGTTCCACCACCGGGGAGCTTAGGTGGAGAAGCTCTGTGATAGGGATGAGCGAGAACCCTTTACCCGGATGGGAGGGGGTACAAGGTGCCCTGCTACAGTAGAGCGTAATAGTTAAGCAGGCGTATAGAATGGAATTGAATCATGTGCTGCAAGTAGGCGGAGGCTGTACTGTTGGCTGCAGTGTAGGTGAGGGTCAGGACTTAGAACCTGATCCTGGCAGTGACCGGTAGCCGGTGGAGTGACCTCAGCAGAGGAGTGACGTGGGAGAACCTCACTCATCGTACCCACTGCATTAATACAACCTTCTGACTCACCAGGAGCCACAAGGTAGCCAGTTCTCTGCAGTAAGAGATCAGGTTTCAGGAAGACTGTGATGTATCTCTTCCTTGGTTAGGGAGGCAAGCATAACTCTAGTGGGCACTAGGTTAGCTGTAATACACTGTGTGACATGCAATGTGTAAATTTAATTGCTGTTACTATGGGGTGTGCCTTTCTATCTGTATGAGGCGGATGAGGTGTAGTTCTGATTCAGATAGGGTGCCCGCAGTCAGTAATTCCAAAGCTTGTGGGGCACCGGCAGGGGTAATATTCTTACCCGACAAAAATAAAAGGAAACCATTTTTTCTTTTCTTTTCTTTTTAAAATCATGTACTTTAAAAAAAAAACCCTGTCTTTAAATGAAAAAAAAAATGAACGGAGCCCTAATTTGAAATAACCCCAGAGCTTTTTTTTCTGATGCTGTCATGGACAGGTAGACTACTGTCAGTGGTGTCAATTGTTGCTGTCAATTTATTCGCCATGGTTGTCAGACTTCATTGAGAAGGCTGTCACACAAACCCCCCCCCCCCAATTCTGCTCTGAGTTCGGTTGACACCGTGCATTATGTCTGTATTGGGTGAGCCTTTGGAAGCCTTTTCAGACATAAACAAAAAAAAGCAATTATTTGGATCTACTGAGTGTGTATTGATTTGACTTGTGGGGACTCGTACTGCTGATTTGACTTGTGGAGACTCGTACTGCTGATTTGACTTGTGGGGACTTGTATTGCTAATTTTACTTGCGGGGACTCGTACTGCAGATCTGACTTGTGGGGACTCGTATTACTGATTTGACTTGTGGGGACTTGTACTGCTGATCTGACTTGTGGGGACTTGTACTGCTGATCTGACCTGTGGGGACTTGTATTGCTGATTTGACTTGTGGGGACACTGGTGTACGCAGCTGGGACTATACTCCTTCAGACTGTACAAAACATGTTTTACAAGCCATCACCTGCGACCAAGATGCTGCATGGATTGTATGGATAGTGATCGGCTGCTACTCCTGACACAGACACACGCACACACACTCACAAACACATGTGCACCCACACACACACACAAACACATGTGCACGCACACACACACACAAACACATGTGCACCCACACACAAACACATGTGCACGCACACACAGACATACACGCACACACACAAACACATGTGCACAAACACACACACACATAAACACGTGCACCCACACACACACAAAACACATGTGCACAAACACACACACACTCACAAACACATGTGCACACACACACACACACACACACAAACACGTGTGCACACACACACACACACACACACACAAACACGTGCACAAACACACACACTCACAAACACGTGCACAAACACACACACTCACAAACACATGTGCACACACACACACACACACACACTCAAAGGATCTCCACAGTGCGAGGTAAATGTTTCCTGCATGTCTTCGTGCTTGCTCATTTTTATAAAGTGTGCATCAGTTGTTGACCGTTAACGGCTCATATTTCGGGTCAGGGCCTGGTGGGATACAGACGTACCGCACAGGGGGGCTCTCACCTGCGCTCAGGCACACCGCCGCCACCCACGACACAGCCGCCACCGTCCCGGGGTCCAGCCCGCCCCTTCCGACACCCGCGCTTTTCACCATCCTGCAAACAAGCGTCAGATGTGTGTGCCGAAGGAACCAACACGCAGCCTGCTTTCCCCCCTTTAATGGCCGTGCCAGGCAGGTCCATCTCTTCTCCGCAGCGAGGTGTTAGCTCGGGACGGCCTGTGACGTTAACATCAGATCCGGCCGAGGCCACAGTTCACAGACGGACACCTCGCAGACTGGCACCATTTTCTATTCACGCATGACAAACGTGTCTCATAAATACGATTTGTCTGGACATATGCACAGCCACTCTGACCAGAATTAACTTACAAATAGCCCGTGACCTTGTGCTCAAGCCTATTCACGGAAGCCGGTGTCAAACAGGGTCTTCATTAGGCAGAAGCCATGCGCATATAAATTTACACGCCGTTACTCATTTGCTTGGCTGATGCCCTTGTCCAGAGTGACGCACAGCTCATATTTTTTACACACTATCAATTTATGCAGCTGAGTATTTTGCCAATGTAATTGACGGTAAATGCCTTCCTCCAGGGGGCGATTGTATTGGTTGTTATTTGGGCCCAACAGCTGTAACCTCTGAGTTATACAACCAATTCAGCATTACACTGCCACTAATCACATTTATTGTTAATACAATGCAATGACAGATTACGGTACTCTTGCACTCTCATCCAAGGTTATTTACTTTTTCTGTTCTGAATACTCCTGTCCCACCAGCAAACCTGGATTCAGCTCCCTAGCCCACCTTACAAACTTCTGTCCAACACCCTCACAGAGTTCCAGACTGGGAGGGTGACATGAGCAACAGGAAATAATGCAAGGTGTGAAAATGTATTATTATTATTAAATTTACTACCTCATTACTCTGCAAAACTACAAAAGCACCAACGCAGTGCTAACACATACAGCATCACCAGCTATACCTATCCACCTTAAAAACTATCTGGATGTCGATAAGTTATGGATGCACTCCATACGCATTTACAATTTGGACAATGGTTCTTGGTAAGAGCAGTTAGCCTGCGCTAGTGCTTTAGCGAAGCTGTATCTATACTTCCTGGCCTCTGAATGTTGTTAGCACTTCTAGCACTTGGCGTGTCCTGTGTTTGTAAGGCATTCTGGATAAGCGTGTCTGCTAAGTTACTGTAATGTGATTTCTCCGCGGGTCATTCTGATCCACCACAGGGGGCAGTCAGGCCACCTGTGAGATAGTCAGATCCCGTGGGAGTCCTGACTGTAGAACAGCAGAGCTCAACAGACCAGGACCAAAAAAAATATTTCACTTGGACTCACAAATAATACAAGCGCTAGCTTTTGGTCATTTTTGTCACAAGCACAGCTTGATATCTTGATATCTTTTGTGATTGCTGAAGTTTTCATAGTGTGTTTGTAAGGTGAGAAAAAAACAACAGTTGTATGGATTTGTAAATCAAAGTTATGTTGATTGATTCCAGGCCTGTGTCAAGGCCCCTTTAAAAACTTTCTTTAGAATTAGTTTCTTCTTTACTCATCTAGCTCAATTATTTGACAATGATTTTGAAATCCATTATCTATACCCGCTTATCCTGGGCAGGGTCCATCCATTATCTATACCCGCTTATCCTGGGCAGGGTCACGGAGGGTGCTGGGGCCTATCCCAGCATGCACTGAAGGAAAGGCAAGAATACACCCTGGACAGGCCGCCAATCTATCGCAGGGCACACACACCATTCACTCACACACTCATATTATACATAAATTAGAGTTTTCAATTAGCCTACCTGCATGTCTTTTGTACTGTGGGAGAAAACCCATGCGGACACATGCAAACTCCACACAGAAAGCCCCGGGCTGTATTTGAACCCAGGACCTCCTGGCTGTGAGGTGAAAGTGCTACCCACTGCACCACCATGCATTATTAATATTATTATTATTATTATTATTATTATTAGTGAGTAAGTATTGTTAGTCTAATTGGCTTCAGGATGGTTGTCTCCAACAACCAGCTGCTGTTTGATTAAGTTACAGTTCCATGTGGTGCAACCTGATCTACAGAAAGTCAAATAGAGGGTGCAGAATGGAACATTACAGCCATCAGATATACCATCATTATAACCAACGATAAAACAACTACAAGCACACAGACAGGCATGCACATACGTCAGCATGCATGCACACACACACACACACACACACAGTACTAGTGTGTAAAATGTTCAGAGTTAAATCAACTCTTACAGAGTACATACGGTCCCTATTGGACTCACGTGTACTCTGTTAGAGTTGAATTAACACTGGACACTTTACTATGCAGTGCATAATTTACACAGGTTTGATTTTCCACGGAGCTCTGAGTTCATTATTGACTCAAATGCAGTCCTCGCGACTCTGCCCAGAATAAGCCGGTAGAGATAATGGATGGATGGATGTAAAAGCACTTTATACCACATTAGAACAAATCCACCTTCTGGATTTCCCTTAAAGTCCATAGGTTTAATTAATGAAGAGCGTTTAGACTGACTGAATTTTAATGTCACATTTGAAAGAAAAAAGAAGAAAAATAAACAAAGGAAATATATCCGAGTTATAACAACTAATGTAGGAAAACTGGAGTAAAAAAAGAAAAAAAGAAACATAAACACCTGCGAGATTGAACTCTGTGAGAGAACGTCTACGCCCGATAAACAGAAACACAGACACTAGGGCCTTTGTTTACATTTGATAGGCAAAATACAATGGACCAGTTCACCCTCCCACTGTGACTACCATTTCCGAGGAAAACATTTCAGGGAAAGCAAAAATGTCACAAATCCATTTCATAAGCATCGGCAAAACACCAACTATATCAAGCACTTAATCACAACCACATACAATTACAGGATACATATGGTTATATTTTTATATCAGAAGTTGTCATGGAAACACAGGCCACAAGCCCAAGCAAATGGCCAAAAAAATAAACATTACTATATTTCAGACCCTATTTAGAATTCATTTTTGCAATTTGTCTGCTAATTGCTATATTTTCAGAAAAGTAAATGTGTACTAGATGATAACAGCTGAATCAATGGCCAGTTTAAAATGTTAAATTTATTGGTATACCACTTTCGTCAGGAAGTAACAACACATTCTCTATCTCTAATCAACAGTGTTCCAGCCTAACACAATAAGGAGTATATATTAGAAACACACACTAGTTCCCTCCAGATAACTCTCCCACTATTACAAGATGCCACTGTTGTATTGATTCTCTCCTAATCCAGCTAACACTCTCTTGCAGACATTATATTATTTTATACTTTATATTGAAGTAAATTAAGTCAAGCTGAACATGAAACAAATAATAATCTGTCATAATGTTCGACTGCACAGGATGTACAAAGTTTCGGGAAAAGAAGATGACACTTATTCGATACAAGGCACTCTTCTGCTCATTAAACAGCCATCTAGAACACTGACACAAAGAGGGACCCCATCACACACAAAATGGCTTCTAACGTACCTGACTGCTGGGAATTCATCCAAACACAAAGCCAATTCAGATCGATTGGCAAATGACTGAAATGTCCAGAGCAATGTTTCTTTCTCTTTCTCTCTCTCTCTCACTCACTCTCTCTCTCTCTCTCTCGCGCGCACACACACACACACACACAAGGTCACTCTCTCCCTGTATACTTCCTTGAAAAAAAACTTCCTCTTTCATTTGGCCATTGAATTAATTCAACAGGGTCATTCTCACATAACAGGTTCAGTCACTTTTTTCTTTTGTTGATAACCCACACACACACACACAAAATGCCACAAGCAGGCGCAGACAAAGACCTTACAGACACTGGAAATGCACACGTGTACACATGCCTTGGTTTTCAAACATGCCAGTCGTTTTTGTGGCGTCAGTAAAGTGATGAAATTACTTTCGTTAAGTGCGTGACACCATGAAAAATGAAAACACGGAGGCAGTAAGTATAAAGCACAATTACGTGCGTATGGTGTGAATGCTGAAACGTACACCACGCACAGTAGCTGTGCCCTCAACAACAGGCTGAACTCACTTGTTTTCTGTGCTTCAGTAATCCCCACAGGAGGGAATCATTATTATGTCGTCTCTGTGGCAACTGAACAGCACCTGGTAGGTATGGGCGGCGTCAAATTACAGTGGTATGGTATCTATGTGACATCAGCGCAGCTCAACAAACAGGTTAGTGGCTGTTTTTTGGGCGGGGTTAATCCAAGGCAAAAGCGCAGTTTCAGCGATGCACAACTAATTAAAATGAGGTTTTCATTTTATTTTTACATTTCAACTGAGTTCTTTTCCTAGTCTCTTGTAGAAACATGCTCGCGGTTCAATGCTGTAACGTCGGCCTTACAAGAAGAACAACAACTGCTGATCCTAAATCTCATCTGAACAATTAAAAAAATATCTAAAATGCAAACAATTAAAGGTACTTTATATAAAGTGGATGGGAGAGGCAAAGCAATCATAACGTAGGATATCGATGTTATCACACGGAGCGAATTATTCATTTATCTATTTAATTTATAAGGGCTATCAGTTATGAAAGCGCGCTTTCACCCTTTTCCGCTGATTTGTTTATTTTAACTCTTTGGCAACCTACGTGTCTGCATATAACCGCTACTGGCGATCAGAGAGCGGACAGACAACGGTTCAAAGTTCAATTCAGTCCAAACATGAAGCAGCACAAACCAAATTCAGACCAAAAGAGAAAAAAAGCCTTATTTTGAGCGAAATTGTTGAACTTGATTCCGCTGCACAAACGTCGCCTGGCTGGTAGCTTCCAGCGTTTCACGGGCTTTCAGAAGTTAAAGTATAACAGTGGGTGTAATAAACACGGATCAGCTGTATTATCTGAGTAGGTTATCGGTTATGAAAGCGCACTTCCACCCTTTGGCGCTGCGTGCAGTTCACATGCATTCGTTTTCTTGCGAAGTGTTAGCTGATCCGGGTAGCGGCGATCAGAGCTACTTTTATTATAGATAATACTGCTCTGTTGTTGAGGAGAAACGTCTTTAAAATGTGGGACGTAGTGATCGTCGGCGCTGGATTATCAGGTTTAACCTCGGCCAGCCAGCTGCTTAAGAAAGACGCGCAGCTGAAGATATTAGTTTTGGAAGGAAAAGGTAAGATCCAGTTCTCAGCCCAGTTGTGCATTTGCGACCAGTAACGGCACAAAACTATTTTATGATTGTTTTGTATTCCTGTGTGTTTAAAGACACTGCATGCTTTCGCAATGGTAACGTCATATAGCTTTCTGTAATGACAAAATCACATTTTAGTGTCAGATTGAGTTTTAGGCCTATACTTTCTCCAAGTTTATACTGAATAAATAATGTAACTTTACTTCAATATTTTATACAGTCCTGCTAGTTTACTTAAGTTTACTTTTGGGGCTCTAGAGATAAAATAATTATAATAATTGCGGTATCTTTAGATGTGTACAAACATGATAACAACAACAAGAACAACAACTAGCCTATAATAATAATAATAATAATAATAATAACAACAACACACCAGCCGAATCATTGGCACTCTGACCCTAACAAGCTGGCCTACATCTCCAGCTCTTATAAGATCTCGAGTTGAAAACTCTAACCATGCCTACCCTGACACCGCAGACCGAGTGGGCGGGCGAACAGTGAGCCTAACGATGCCGGCTGCCCACGGAGAGGATTTGTGGGATCTCGGAGGCCAGTGGGTGGGCAGGTAATCTGACCGATAATGTGAATATTGCACATGGCACAGGAGGTAAGACCGATTGTCTGGCAGTCGGAGGGTTGCCGGTTCAAACCCCGCCCTGGGCATGTCGAAGTGTCCTTGAGCAAGACACCTAACCCCTAACTCCTAACTGCTCTGGCGAATGAGAGACATCAATTGTAAAGCGCTTTGGATAAAAGCGCTATATAAATGCAGTCCATTTACCATTTACCATTTGAATAAGGTTGTTTATGTGATAATGGTTTACACCGGCCACTGCCCGTGACTGGTATGTTTTCACAACGTACAGTGTAACTCAGAGCTGTTACTGCCGATGCCCGTACTTCGTATGCAACCAAGTTTCGACATTAATGTAGCATATACTGTAAATAGATGAGCACATACTTTAACTTACGAAGGAAAAATATTAAAAATTGAATTGTTATAATAACACAATGTTTAAACTCACTGATTTTATCATTAAGTTTAAAGCATGAGTCTACAAGCCTCTGTGTAGCTTTGCTTGTGAGTTGAAAATTCTAAAATAAAAAAATAAAAAACAAATAATAAATATAGGGGTTAAAATGACTGAATAGGCTTCTTTTTGAGTACAGCATCTACACTTAATTTACCGCGTTAACTGTGCGTCAAATGCGTTGCCCCTCTGGCGCGTGTTTGTTGCATCATCGTATCAACCATAATATTAGCATTGGTCTGATACCGACAGGTTCTTTTCAGTTATTATTGGCTGATACCTATGTGAACCCATTATTATTACCCTGCACCCCTGGCAAAGGTACAGCTAATGCGGTCAGACCAACCTCAATCAGTACAGCACTATTCTGTTTTAGAGAATGATCGCGCTAGCTAACAGAACAGAGCGCACCTTCTCAAGAGAAAGATAAAAGAAATGAAAACAGAGGGCTGCTGCTGCTACAAAGAGAGAGATAACAAGCTACGAGAGAAGGCGCGAGACCGCCCTTCAGTGTGCCGGCCATCAAATGAAAATCAATGGCTGTGTTCGTTTATCCCCCGACGGCCGGGGGGATAATTAAACAGACTAGCATTGATTTTAGAAACCAGACAGCAGACCAGTGAGAGAGGGAGACAGAGAGATGTGGAGGGAGAATGAGAGAGGGACAGAGAGAGAGAGAGAGAGAGAGAGAGACAGAGATGTGGAGGGAGAAAGAGGGGGACAGACAGAGAGAGAGAGGATATGTGGAGGGAGAAAGAGAGAGGGACATGTGGAGGGAGAAAGAGAGAGGGACAGACAGAGAGAGAGAGAGAGAGAGAGAGAGATGGATATGTGGAGGAAGAAAGACAGAGGGACAGACAGAGAGCGAGAGAGAATTTTGTGAGCTCTGTCATAGTGGCACCTTCCCATTCAGTAATACAAGGTAATGTCTGTGGCTCTATCGTTGACCTAGTGAAGAGCATCAACTTGGTTTTATCAACGCTAGGTCAAAGATAGAGGCGCAGACATTACGTTGTGTCGTTACCACACAGAATAAACCAATTGAAAGGGTGACAACTTATAAGTACCTGGGTTTTTTAATAGATGATGGTCTCACTTTTAAGTTTCATGTAGATATCCTTGTAAAAAAGCTTAGGCTTAAGTTGGGTTTTTATTTTAGAAACAAGTCCTGTTTTTCTCTTGAGGTGAGACAGAGGCTAGTCTCAGCTACTTTCTTATCGGTAATAGATTATGGAGACATTTTATATATGCATGCACCTTTAGCGTCATTGCGTTTGCTGGACTTGGTGTATCATGGGGCACTGAGGTTTGTCTTTATAGGAGAGTGGGCTGGCCCTCCTTGGCATTACGTAGGCTGTGTCACTGGTATATTTTCATTTACAAGGCCATATTGAAATTGCTTCCATCTTACCTATGCATGTACATTGTCCAGCAAACAAATGGAAAATACCGGCTTCGCTCACAAAACAGTGTTTTATTGTCTGTGCCAAAGGCTCGTACTGAGGCTGGCAAAAAAGCGTTCCAGTTCTCAGCTCCTTCAG
Organism: Anguilla rostrata; assembly: GCF_018555375.3. NCBI lineage: Eukaryota > Metazoa > Chordata > Actinopteri > Anguilliformes > Anguillidae > Anguilla > Anguilla rostrata. The sequence continues at coordinate 36,603,217 of NC_057946.1, read as the reverse complement.
CGTGGAATGAGCTCCAGAAAGAACTTAATTTACAACAGCTTGTATCATTAAATGATTTTAAAAAAGGCTTAATGTTATGGAGGAAAGTTAAATTTGTAATTGCTTTGACCCTTAGTTGCACTACAGACTACTCATGTGTAACCAGATTGTGAAATTTTGAACATTGCTGTTTGTCTGCTTTTACAGTATGTTAAATGTTGACATTTTGTTGTGTCTGTAATCGACTGCTGCTTTCTTGGCCAGGTCTCTCTTGAAAAAGAGATTTCTAATCTCAGTGAGACTAACCTGGTTAAATGAAGGTTAAATAATTAAAAAAAATAATGTTATGCACACTGTGCCTGTGTGCAAATTTGTGATAATATTACTGGTAAGTAGGCAATTTTTGAACAAGTTTTGCATTTTAGTATTTACACTGGAAATGTTAGACAAATGTTTGTCCACTATTTTAAAGACAAAGCTGTTCCACCAAATAAAAATCTGCTCAAAGATTGTAGGCCAACCCCTTGAGAAATTCTATGAATCAGCCTACCATAATAACATATTAAGGCTGGCCAACAACATTATCTCTAACCCCAACCATGTCCTGAACAGTGAATACAAATCTTTACCATCAAACCGGAGATACAGGGGTTCCACGATTTAATAGGGCTAGACTGAAGCACTCTTTTGTATACCAGTTAATCCTAACATTAAATATGGAGCTTAATCCCAGATCAAATGTACGTTGACAGGCCTTGAATATTGTCTTCTGTGATTGTAATGCTATGTTAAATGCATGTATCTTTGTTTCTTGTCTTAATTTTTGTCTTTTCTGTGATGTTGCAAATGGAGCTGCTGTGATGCAAGGAAAATTTCAGACTTGATCTGTCAATAAAGTATTATCATCATCATCATCATCATCATCATCATCATCATCATCATCATCAAATTCTCTCCCTCTTTTCGTTTTTATTTTTGGTTTGTTTTGTGGCTAATTGATAGTCATTGGGGGATGTTATGAGTGCACCAGTGACATGCCTTTTTCTGCTCCAGGGGGACTGAACCCCATAACTGCCCCAGGGGGACTGAACCCTATAACTGCTCCAGGGGACTGAACCCCATAACTGCCCCAGGGGGACTGAACCCTATGACTGCCCCAGGGGGACTGAACCCCATAACTGCCCCAGGGCACTGAACCCCATAACTGCCCCAGGGCACTGAACCCCATAAATGCCCCGGGGCACTGAACCCTATAACTGCCCCAGGGGCACTGAACCCCATAACTGCCCCAGGGGACTGAACCCCATAACTGCCCCAGGGGGACTGAACCCCATAACTGCCCCAGGGGGACTGAACCCTATAACTGCCCCAGGGGGACTGAACCCTATAACTGCCCCAGGGGTACTGAACCCCATAACTGCCCCAGGGGCACTGAACCCCATAACTGCCCCAGGGGGACTGAACCCCATAACTGCCCCAGGGGGACTGAACTCCATAACTGCCCCAGGGGCACTGAACCCTATAACTGCCCCAGGGGACTGAACCTTATAACTGCTCCAGGGATGACCCTGCCCTCTGACCTCTCTGATGATACCCTGCACGTGTGCAGGAGATTCTGGGAGAAACTGCAGTTAGTGGTGTTAATGGGTGCTGAAGTCCTCTTAACCCCGCAGCACGCAGACCCACGTGATGGACCTGATCCAGGAGCTGGGCCTGGAGGTTTACCCACAGTACGCCGAGGGGAGGAAGGTTCACCACATGGGGGCGCCAGAGGCCAAGGCCCGCACCTACACCAGCAGTCTCCCCTTCTCTTCTCCGCTGGTGCTTCTGGACACCACCTTCTTTCTGTGGAAGGCAAGAACGCGGTTTACTGACCCCACTTCATACGCATGCCTGTTCCATGCCTCACCGTTTCTGTGGAAGGCAAGAACATGGGGCTCATTCCAATCGCTTATTTTATCCGTCCTCATCTCCTTGGTCCTCACCCGAAAATAGCTCAAGCTCCATCATCTTCAAGGACATTCCAGCCTGTTAAATGAAGGAGTGAGGAGCTAGGAGGTTCCCGAAGGATGCTTGAGCAAAGAAACACAGGTGCATCCTTTGTGGAAGTGTTTTTTTCAAAACGCATGCCATATAAATGATCGACTTGTGGATTCACCTCTAACTATCTGCCACACCTATAATTTATGTGGCTTCAAACTGATGCTTGACTGAACAAGGGCGTTCGTTTTCCTAATACCCGTTTCCTTGCTTCCTTTGTGTCCTCTGATGGGTGGAGCAAGGAGCAAGGAAAGGACGGAAGGAAACGACGTGTAGCAATTGCTTACCAAAAATGATAGTGTTGAAGATAATGATAACAAATGACAGAGTCAGGAGCTCCTTTATATAATTTAATAATATAACCGGTCAGGAAGAGGTACAAGTACTGTCTTCAAAAATCCAAGAAGTCCAATACATAAGTTATTATATTATATAGTTTTCAGAGACAAATAACTGCTGTTCCGACCTATGAGATTCATTTAATCACCATAGTTAAATATTCCATTTAGCCAATCATCAGTTAGGATCAGGGAGTCCATTCCAAGGCTGACCATGCAGGCCTAAAGGTCCTCTAATCCCCTAAAGCACTTGATATATACCACAGCTGGAGTCTATCTCCTCTAGCTTACATCTCCAACCGGGACATTGCATGGGGTGAAACGGCGTACACTTAAATATACAGACTTTTAAAAGTACACTTCCAGAAGTATGTTTATCAAGTAACCATAAGATCTATATGATATTTTACGTAATTGCTTATATAACTGCTTATATGACATTTTTTGTAAGTCAACTTTCTAATCATGACCCATCAGATGCAAGGAGGTAAAAAATAAGCGATTGGAAAGAGCCCACGGCACGCCTGTTTCTCACTGTCTATGCTGTGTCACATATATGAGGGGGCTTTCACAACGAAAGGAGGCGCATTCAGTCTGGTTTCAGTCTACATTTATCCCTTACGTACAAGTGCAAGTGGAACTTGTTCTCACAAACAGCACTTGACAAATTATTTTTGACAAATGTTTATTGACAGGCTGCCAAAAAAGAAGACTACTCGCTGTGTTACAATTACTGTGTTGGGTGTCAGTTTAAAAGCCTGTAAAATGGTGTTTGTGCCTGGATTGAAATCGAAGTGTCACATAGTATCTGTGTTGGGATTCAGGTTGAAAGGAGGTGTGACACGGTGTCTCAGTTGGGATTCAAATTGAAAGGAGGTGTCCCATAGTGTTGGGATTGAAAGGGCGTGTCACACAGTGTCTCTGTTGGGATTCAGATTGAAAGGAGGTGTCACACAGAGTTTCAGAGATTCAGAGTGAAAGGATTCACAGTGTCTCTGTTGGGGTTCAGGTGGAACAGCTGTGTGAGACAGTCTCTGTGTTGGGGTTCAGGTGGAATAGCTGTGTGAGAGTCTCTGTGTTGGGGTTCAGGTGGAATGGCTGTGTGAGACGGTCTCTGTTGGGGTTCAGGTGGAACGGCTGTGTGAGACAGTCTCTGTGTTGGGGTTCAGGTGGAATGGCTGTGTGAGACAGTCTCTGTGTTGGGGTTCAGGTGGAATGGCTGTGTAAGATGGTCTCTGTTGGGGTTCAGGTGGAATGGCTGTGTGAGACAGTCTCTGTGTTGGTGTTCAGGTGGAACAGCTGTGAAAGATGTTCTCTGTATTGGGGTTCAGGTGGAATGGCTGTGTAAGACGGTCTCTGTGTTGGTGTTCAGGTGGAATGGCTGTGTGAGACGGTCTCTGTGTTGGGGTTCAGGTGGAATGGCTGTGTAAGATGGTCTCTGTGTTGGGGTTCCGGTGGAATGGCTCTGTAAGACGGTCTCTGTGTTGGGGTTCAGGTGGAACGGCTGTGTGAGACAGTCTCTGTGTTGGGGTTCAGGTGGAACGGCTGTGTGAGACGGTCTCTGTGTTGGGGTTCAGGTGGAACAGCTGTGTGAGACAGTCTCTGTGTTGGGGTTCAGGTGGAACGGCTGTGTGAGACAGTCTCTGTGTTGGGGTTCAGGTGGAATGGCTCTGTAAGACGGTCTCTGTTGGGGTTCAGGTGGAACGGCTGTGTAAGACAGTCTCTGTGTTGGGGTTCAGGTGGAACGGCTCTGTAAGACGGTCTCTGTGTTGGGGTTCAGGTGGAACGGCTGTGTGAGACGGTCTCTATGTTGGGGTTCAGGTGGAACAGCTGTGTGAGACGGTCTCTGTGTTGGGGTTCAGGTGGAATGGCTGTAAGATGGTCTCTGTGTTGGGGTTCAGGTGGAATGGCTGTGTGAGACGGTCTCTGTGTTGGGGGTCAGGTGGAACAGCTGTGTGAGACGGTCTCTGTGTTGGGGTTCAGGTGGAACGGCTCTGTAAGACGGTCTCTGTGTTGGGGTTCAGGTGGAACAGCTGTGTGAGACAGTCTCTGTGTTGGGGTTCAGGTGGAACGGCTGTGTAAGACGGTCTCTGTGTTGGGGTTCAGGTGGAACGGCTGTGTGAGACGGTCTCTGTGTTGGGGTTCAGGTGGAACAGCTGTGTGAGGCTGTCTCTGTGTTGGGGTTCAGGTGGAACGGCTGTGTAAGACGGTCTCTGTTGGGGTTCAGGTGGAATGGCTGTGTGAGACAGTCTCTGTGTTGGGGTTCAGGTGGAACAGCTGTGTGAGAGCGTCTCTGTGTTGGGGTTCAGGTGGAACGGCTGTGTAAGACGGTCTCTGTTGGGGTTCAGGTGGAATGGCTGTGTGAGACGGTCTCTGTGTTGGGGTTCAGTTGGAACGGCTGTGTGAGGCTGTCTCTGTGTTGGGGTTCAGGTGGAACAGCTGTGTGAGGCTGTCTCTGTGTTGGGGTTCAGGTGGAACGGCTGTGTAAGACGGTCTGTGTGGAGGATCCCCTCTCAACCCCCAATGCCCTGCAGTATGACAGCATGACGCTGCACTCATACATGGAGCAGCACATCTGGACCAAAGGTCAGGAGAACCACGTTTCACTTGCGAACCCTGCTGTCCTTTCTTAGTAACAGCAGCAGCAGTAGTAGTAATGATTATAATAGCTGGAGTGGTAATAGTAGTATCTGTAGTACCTGTGCTAGTACTGTAACTGTAGTAGCAGCAGCAGTAATAATTTTAGCAGCAGTAACATACAGTGCCACCAGAAGTATGGTATTGCCAAGTGATTTTTAGTGATCTTTTGCTTTTTACTTAAGGAATTTGGATTTGAGATGAAAATCTGAATTTGAGACAAATGTGTACAGTCAATCAGCTTCTATTTAATGGTACTTACTATGGATGTACTGAAATGAAAATTCTTGGCCAAAACCGAAACTGAAAATAAGGAAACACTTGGCCGAATACCAAGTATACCAGTATTTTTTCATTTATTCATTCATTGATGAAAAAACTTTTAGAAATCTATTGAACATTCAATCCTTTCCAACAGTAATAACTAAAACACCGGCACTGTTTGAACGCATCATCAATAGCCGCTGGAGAGCAACCAAACAGTGTCACATTTATTTCTATACTTTTGTTACAATAAAAAGAAATCACACACACGTTCGGTCCAAATTTTCTGCCTTTTCACTCTTTCGGCCGAATACCGAATGTGTAATTTTTTTGCTATTTTTGGCCGAATATTTTCGGTGACCAAAATTTCGGTGCATCTCTGGTATTTACATGTTTATGTGTGTCACATGGTGTATAAAACCCCTGGGAGGGAGATACAGTGGTTCGGGTGTGCACGGGAATTAGAGAGAGAGAGAGAGAGAGGGGGAGGGAGGGAGGGAGGGAGGAAGAGAGAGAGAGGGAAAGAGAATGAGAGAGAGGGAGAGAGTGAGAGAGCACCCACACCAACACATCAAATAAACAAACACCATCACACTTCCAGGCAAAAACAATAAGCTAAAACAACAAACTGAAACAATAGAGACAAAAAAAGAGCAAAACCCAGTGACAGCTTTTCAGCTCGCTGCTCTTAGCTGTCCAGTTTTTCATCTGACCAGCCCCTCCACTTTTCAGTTGATCTTTGTTTTTTTTTTTTGGGGGGGGGGAGGGTTCTGTTTTGGGGGTTTCTGTCTTCAGCTTTCTCTTCAGCAAGTGAAATACATGCTCCATTGGATTTAAATCAAGGGACTGACTAGGCCATTTGAGGACTTTCCACTTTTTCCCAGTGGTGAATGGCTTGGGTTGCATAAGCAGTGCGGTTGGCAATCATTACTTGCTGCAGGGTGAAGCAACAACCAATGACGTTGCATACATTTATTTGTATCTCTCTGTACACTTCTGAATTAATCATACTGCTGCCATTCTCTGTTACATCATCAATAATGACAAGTGAGCCTGTTCCAGAAGCAGCCATACATATTCTAGCCATGACCCTGCTTTGGATCATGGGCTGTTCCTTCCTTCCTCCTCACTTTCCATCGCTTTGGTAAAGGTTTATTTGGGGCTCATCTGTCCATAAAACTGGATTATCTCTGTATTTTCTGGCAAAGTCTAATCTGGCCTTTTGCTTATAAGAAGTTTGCCTCTTGCAGTGTAGCCTCTATAATTCTGCTCCCAAAGTCTGCTTATATTAGCTTGTGTTATTTTCATCCCCATCTTCTGGAGACTGCTGGTGATGCCACTGACCGTTGTTCTAGGGTTTTTCTTCACAGCTCTTAGGATTCGTCTGTCTTCAGCTGTTATCTTCCTTGGCCGACCTGTATGGTGTTTGCTTCTGAGGCCACCAGTGGTTTATTTTATTTTTAAGACTTTCCAAACTGCTGTGCTAGATATACCGAGTTTATGTGCTATCCTTCCTAATGAATTCTTCTGTCCTCTCAGTTTACAGATGAGATGTTTTCCATCCTTAGCCATAGCCCTCCAGTCTTCATAATGGCATATGCCTCTAACTCAATCTCCACAGGTGAAAATAAAGGCTAAAACCAAGACTATACACTCACTACTCTTTTATGTGTGAACAATCCATGCAAGGAAACACCTGAGTTAATTTTTCACAGCAGAAAATAGTGCACTTGACACAAAACCTGTTGTTTCTGTAAAATGGTGCTGTAAAGCATATATGCATGTAAATACCATTAAATAAAAGGTGATTGTTTGTTTTTGTCTCATATTCCTGTTTTGATGTCAAATCTAAATGCCTTAAATATATAGCAAAAATATAGAAAAAATAACAAAATCATTATCATACTTTTGGAGGACGCTGTATATGTAAGAACAGAAATGGCAGTTGTACGTGTTGTAAGGATAAAGCAGTAGTCATAGTAACAACAGCACTAATATATGTTGGACAATAATGAAAGCAGTGATAGCAGTAATGACAGTGCTAATAGCTAATAGTTGTGCAGTAATGAAAGCAGTGATAGCAGTAATGGGGGCAGTAACTGTCATGTTCCGGTGTTCCGGTCTGCGTTTTCCCTGTTGGGCCGCCAGATGGCGGCACTTCTGTTTTGTGTCCTGTTCCCCCCTGTTAATTGCATTATTGGTTGTCTCGTTATTCCATCATTGTTCCCACCTGTGTCTTGTTATCCCCTCCTTCTGGTTTGATTGTTTTTTGAGTTCACCTGTGTCTTGTTAACCCTTGTCTATTTAAGTTCTCTGTTCCCTTGACTCGGGTGCTGGTTCCTTGTGTTTGTTTCCGATGTCTGTTTGCAAACCGTATGTACCTGCCTGTGTTTGTTCCCGACATCTGTTTGTTTCAACCTTATCTACCTGCCTGTGTTTTGTTTGACCTCTCCTTGTGCTCTGCCTTCCCGTGTTCTGCCCTGTCCGTGTTCTGCCCTGCCCGTGTTTGTGAGTTCCTCTTGTTTTCTGTTTTATTTCGATTTTTTATGAGTTTGTGTTTTTGCCCATTGTGGCCTTGTTTGTTCCCTGTTTGTTTGCCTGTTGTTAGTAAAGTCTTTGTTAATTTTCCCTTTTGAGTTTCGTGTTTTTTTTCCACTCTGCGCCTGGGTCCCAGCACCCGTACCGTTACAGTAACAGCAGTAATGCAGTAATGGTGCAGTAACAGCAGTGATGCAGTAATGGGGGCAGTAACAGCAGTAATGCAGTAATGGGGGCAGTAACAGCAGTAATGGGGGCAGTAACAGCAGTAATGGGGGCAGTAACAGCAGTAATGCAGTAATGGGGGCAGTTACAGCAGTAATGCAGTAATGGGGGCAGTTACAGCAGTAATGCAGTAATGGTGCAGTAACAGCAGCAATGCAGTAATGGGTGCAGTAACAGCAGTAATGCAGTAATGGGGGCAGTAACAGCAGTAATGGGTGCAGTAACAACAGTAATGCAGTAATGGGGGCAGTAACAGCAGTAATGCAGTAATGGGGGCAGTAAGAGCAGTAATGCAGTAATGGGGGCAGTAATGCAGTAATTGGTGCAGTAACAGCAGTAATGCAGTAATGGGGGCAGTAACAGCAGTAATGGGGCAGTAACAGCAGTAATTGGTGCAGTAACAGCAGTAATGCAGTAATTGGTGCAGTAACATAAGTAATGCAGTAATGGGGGCAGTAATGCAGTAATGGTGCAGTAACAGCAGTAATGCAGTAATGGGGGCAGTAACAGCAGTAATGCAGTAATGGTGCAGTAACAGCAGTAATGCAGTAATGGGGGCAGTAACAGCAGTAATGCAGTAATGGTGCAGTAACAGCAGTAATGCAGTAATGGTGCAGTAACAGCAGTAATGGTTGCAGTAACAGCAGTAATGCAGTAATGGGGGCAGTAACAGCAGTAATTCAGTCATGGGGGCAGTAATGCAGTAGTAGGGGCAGTAAGAGCAGTAATACAGTAATGGTGCAGTAACAGCAGTAATGCAGTAATGGGGCAGTAACAGCAGTAATGCAGTAATGGGTGCAGTAACAGCAGTAATGCAGTAATGGGGGCAGTAACAGCAGTAATTGGTGCAGTAATGCAGTAATTGGTGCAGTAGCATCAGTAATGCAGTAATGGGGGCAGTAACAGCAGTAATGCAGTAATGGTGGCAGTAACAGCAGTAATGCAGTAATGGGGGCAGTAACAGCAGTAATGCAGTAATGGGTGCAGTAACATCAGTAATGCAGTAATGGGGCAGTAACAGCAGTAATGCAGTAATGGTGCAGTAACAGCAGTAATGCAGTAATGGGTGCAGTAACATCAGTAATGCAGTAATGGTGCAGTAACAGCAGTAATGGGGCAGTAACAGCAGTAATGCAGTAATGGTGCAGTAAGAGCAGTGATAGCAGTAATGGGTGCAGTGACATCAGTAATGCAGTAATGGTGCAGTAACAGCAGTAATGCAGTAATGGGGCAGTAACAGCAGTAATGCAGTAATGGTGCAGTAAGAGCAGTGATAGCAGTAATGGGTGCAGTGACATCAGTAATGCAGTAATGGGTGCAGTAACAGTAATGGCAGGAGCAGTATTAAGCAGCTGAGTGTTCCCTGTGCTCAGAGCTGGAGCAGAACATGGGAATCTGCAGCAGGACACTTTTTGGCATGGAGCCCTCGCAGCTCTCCTTCCTGTACTTCCTGATGTTCGCTGCGGCCGCCGGGGGGGTCCTGCCTTTGCTGGGGACCGAACCCGGGACTGCTCAAGAGTTCAGAGTCAAGGTGACCGTGCCGCCGCCTCCTCCCAATGCACGGACACATACACACAATACACACAGACACACACACACCATACGCACACACACACACATAACACACGCACCATACGCACACACACACACTCACACACACACATACATACGCACACACACACACAATACACACGCACACCTACATACGCGCACATACTCACAATACACACACACACATGCAAACATGCACTCGGTGCACGCACACACACACATGCGCACACGCACGCACACACACACATATATGCACAATACACACATGCACACAATACACACACACAATACACACACGCACACATACACATACACACAGTACATGCACACAAAGACACACACACACACATGCACACAATACACACACACACACACATATGCACAATACACTCACACACATACACACAATCTGCTGTGGTCAGTTAAGCTTACAAATCCATAAGCTTGGGTGTGATTTATCACCATGACAGCTTAGCAGTTTTTGTTGTTTTCTTAAACTTAAGCCATTTTGGGAAGTGAGTGAGTGTAAGAGAGAGAGAGAGAGAGAGGGAAGGAGAGAGAGAGAGAAATTGGTGAGCCACCAGTATCATTCTGTAACATCTCACAGGGGGTGCCCTGGCTGTTGTGAAACGTGGGGTGGGGGTTGGGGGGGGGGGGGGGGAGGTGACCTGGGCAGACCCCGCCTCCACGTGGATTAAAAGAGTGATGATGCACCTGCTGGTTGTCCTGGGGGCCCTTCAGTGCCCTCCCCCCAGAACCCCGTGACTAAGGCCACTCCCAGAACAGAGTGGCTGCCGTCCCAGCTGGGTGACATCCCTATGGGGAAAGCTGCAAATTAACAGCTGCAATAACGGCGTCTGTCCACAGGGGGGCACACAGCAGCTGTCAGAGAAACTGGCCGACCAGGTTGGAAGGGAGAACATCCTCCTGGGTTCTGCAGTGACAGCTATTGAACAGGTAACAACACCCAGAAGAAAACAGGATTATACAGAGACAAGGAAGTGGGGATTGGGAACAAGCCTGGAGTAATGTTTCTTCATACACCATTATTTCCCTTTTTTACTGAGCCCTGAAGAGTGCAGCTTTTTACCCTTAGACTGTGGTATGCTAATGTGCGCTTCGCGCATGTGTGTGTGTGTGTGCGCGGGTGTGTGTGCGCGAGTGCATGTGTGAGTGTGCGGGTGTGTGTGTGTGCGCGAGTGCGTGTGTGTGTGCGGGTGTGTGTGTGTGCGCGAGTGCGTCTGTGTGTATGTGGGTGTGTGTGTGTGCACGAGTGCGTGTGTGTGCTGTGTTTGTGTGTAGTGATTGTTTGTGCCTGTGTATTTGAGGGACTGTGTGTGTGAACAGGTTTGTGTGTCATTAAATGTTTTGCCCGCAGTTTTCAGATGAATGTGTTCCCGTAGAAAAGTTGTCATTTTAGAAAATTATACATTGCACAGGAAAGCACTGTTATAGACCGAGAAGAAAAAATGTCACATTTTTGCAACAGGAGTGACTATGACTGTGTGTGTGCGTGTGTGTGCGTGTGTGTGTGTGTGCATGTGCTGTGTGTGTGCGTCTCTCTGTGTTGTGTGTGCTGTGTGTGTGTGTGTGTGTGTGTATGTGTGTGTATCTCTGTGTATGTGTGTGCGTGTATGTGTGTGTATCTCTGTGTATGTGTGTGTGTGTGTGTATGTGTGTGTATCTCTGTGTATGTGTGTGTATGTGTGTGTGTGTGTGTGTGTATCTCTGTGTATGTGTGTATGTGTGTGTGTGTGACTCTGTCTATGTGTGTGTGTGTGTGTGTATGTGTGTGTATCTCTATGTATGTGTGTATGTGTGTGTGTGTGTGTGTTTGTGTGTATCTGTGTGTGTGTGTGTGTGTGTATGTGTGTATCTCTGTGTATGTGTGTGTATGTGTATGCGTGTGTGTGTGTGTCTCTGTCTATGTGTGTGTGTGTGTGTGTGTGTGTGTGTGTATGTGTGTATGTGTGTGTGTGTGTGTATGTGTATGTGTGTGTGTGTCTCTGTCTATGTGTGTGTGTGTGTGTGTGTGTGTATGTGTGTGTATCTCTGTGTATGTATGTGTGTATGTGTGTGTGTGTGTGTGTATGTGTGCATATCTCTATGTGTGTGTGTGTGTGTGTTTATCTCTTACAGAGCAGCGGGGTTGTGCGCGTGTGGACAGCCACTCAAAGCTTTGCCTGCAAGGCGGTCATTGTCACCTGCCCTCCTCATTTAGCCGGTCAGTGACTCTGCTCTCACACGCTCTGCTCATTAACAAAGGAACACAGTCACACTTTAACCCTGATTCTGTGTTTGTATATGTGTGTGTGTGGGCTTACAGCCACACCACCCTGCAAACGCCCAATCTCGTCTGATCTCGGAAGCTAAGCAGGGTCGAGCCTGGTTAGTACTTGGATGAGAGACCGCCTGCGAATACCAGGTGCAGTTAGCTTGTGGGTTGGCCGGCTGTACTGCCAGCAGGGTGTTGTGATGCGTCTAGTGCAGTCTGCTAAGCGAGCCATTGCATGTAGGGATGCCTGCAATCTCCCTCCTTCAGCTTCTGCCGCTGGCCACCCCAGCCGGGGTCCAGGAAGCAGCGTGTAAGTCTTCTGTGGTCAGTACATAGCCTCTCCCTCACCAAGACTCCTACTATGCCTCCTCGTGGCAGCCCATGGTAACTGGGGTTTCGCGACCCCAGGCTGAATCAGTAGGGGATCTCGGAGCTGCAGTGGTACCTAGAGGTGTTCCACCAACCACTGCCCCACTGCCACGTGGGTAAACCATTGGAAGGTACGATGGCTAGGGAAGTAAACCCTAAGCTCAAATCTGCAGTTGGGGATAGGCAGGTGGAGTGAAGATGGTGGGAATGAAGATTGCGCACCCACACCCCAGACGCTGCATCATACTTTCCGTGTCCGCGTGGGTCCGCTTTGGTCCTCGTGACGTAAATGTCGTCATCCACCCATGTCCACGAGGGTCCGCAGGGACCCCTATGCGGACGTCCGCGCGCAGCCCAAAATTTGCGACCGCGCGAAATGTACGCATAGCAGGCGCGCCGACTGCGCATGCTCCAGATAACAAAATTTAATGGATGCTCGTTTTGAAGAGAGTTGTGCGAGGAGATCCGCCGTTACCCACATTTATATTGTCTATATGGGTATTCATAAAAATATTCTTTCACCACTCAAAAATCGTATTCCGTCATAGCAACAAGATAAATCCGACAATAGCCCTAAGATATGCCAATACAGCAGTGAAAACGCTGATGACTGAATAACGAAATAAACGAGAAAAAGTTTTTAAAAATGATACCATGTCATTCTACAGTCAATATCTGGGACTAAGTATTGAATAAATATACAGCCTTACTGTTGGTTTTACACATAGAGATGTCCCTTTTAAGACTGACTATATTGTCTTGGACAATCCGTTTGTCAAATATGCACGCATTTATGATGCCTGGGTACCTTCAAAAATAGCTGTGCGTAACACCACACCTGTTGTTTACGGCGTTGTCGCCCTTTTTAGCACAGTCTGGCTTGATTGACAGTTCATTTATTCAGTAGGCGAGAGTATAAGCTTTCTAACGATGTATAGCATGTCTAATTTTGCTTTTGGAATGGCGTTTTATAGGTCCGCGTAACCGAAAATTTTTTTATCATCGCATTCACTTACGCATTCACTCTGTGGTAATGGAACTGGAATGGAGTGTAGATCGGGAAAAGCGCATGCGTGGAACGCCAGACCGACGCGGACCCTCAATTGTAGTATGAATGGAACCGGGTGAGCTTCCGCGCCACCGGTACGAGTCCGCAGCTGTCCGCGGACGAGGGACGCGGAAAGCATGAAGCAGCCTTAATCCTTTCCCTGCGCAAGCCGTTCGCATGCGTGTGTGTGTGTGTATGGTGTTTGTGTGTGTGTGTGCGTGTGTGTGTGTATGGTGTTTGTGCGTGTGTGTATGGTGTCTGTGTGCGCGTGTGTGTATGGTGTCTGTGTGTGTGTGTGTGCGTGTGCGCGTGTGGTGTGTTTGTTTGTGTGTGTGTGCGTGTGTGGTGTGTTTATGTGTGTGCGCGCGCACGTTTTGTGTTTATGTGTGTGCGCGCGCGCGTGTGGTGTGTTTATGTGTGTGTGTGTGTGTGTGTGTGTGTGTGGTGTGTGTGTGTGTGTGTGTACAGCAGGTTGAGGAGCTCCAGCGCTGCTCTCATCTCTTTGATGAGTCAGAAATAAGGGGAGCCGCTACAGCTCCGGCTGAGAAATGGGGGGGTGGGGGGGGCAGCCGCGGCGGGGGCGAGGGCGGGGGCGAGGGCGAGCAAACAGGGGGACGTGGCTGAGTTATGGAGAATCGATGTGCTGGCCGCATCCTTGATCACCCCGCTCTTAATCAGGTGCGGGGCTGACAGCGCAGCGTCTGGCACCAGCAGCCGTGCGGCTGAGCAGGCACAGAGCGGGCACAGAGCGGCTGAGCGGGCTCAGAGCGGGCACAGAGCGGGCACAGAGCCTCGGGCTGAGCGGGCACAATGCATCTGAGCGGGCACAGAGCCTCGGGCTGAGCGGGCACAGAGAGGCTGAGCAGGCACAGAGCCTCGGGCTGAGCGGGCACAGAGAAGCTGAGCGGGCACAGAGCCTTGGGCTGAGCGGGCACAGAGCCTCGGGCTGAGCGGGCACGGAGAAGCTGAGCGGGCACAGAGCGGGCACAGAGCCTCGGGCTGAGCGGGCACAGAGAATCTGAGCGGGCACAGAGCGGGCACAGAGCCTCGGGCTGAGCGGGCACAGAGAAGCTGAGCGGGCACAGAGCGGGCACAGAGCCTCGGGCTGAGCGGGCACAGAGAAGCTGAGCGGGCACAAAGCGGGCACAGAGCCTTGGGCTGAGCGGGCGCAGAGCCTCGGGCTGAGCGGGCACAGAGCCTCGGGCTGAGCGGGGACAGAGAAGCTGAGCGGGCACAGAGCGGGCACAGAGCCTCGGGCTGAGCGGGCACAGAGAAGCTGAGTGGGCACAGAGCGGGCACAGAGCCTTGGGCTGAGGGGGCACAGAGCCTCGGGCTGAGCGGGCACAGAGAAGCTGAGCGGGCACAGAGCAGGCACAGAGCCTTGGGCTGACCGGGCACAGAGCCTCGGGCTGAGCGGGCACAGAGAATCTGAGCGGGCACAGAGCGGGCACAGAGCCTCGGGCTGAGCGGGCACAGAGAAGCTGAGCGGGCACAGAGAAGCTGAGCGGGCACAGAGCGGGCACAGAGCCTCGGGCTGAGCGGGCACAGAGAAGCTGAGCGGGCACAGAGCGGGCACAGAGCCTTGAGGCTGAGCGGGCACAGACCCTCGGGCTGAGCGGGCAAAGAGCGGCTGAGCGGGCACAGAGCCTCGGGCTGAGTGGGCACAGAGCCTGGCGCTGAGTGGGCACAGAGCGGGCACAGAGCGGCTGAGCAGGCACAGAGCCTCGGGCTGAGCGGGCACAGAGAGACTGAGTGGGCACAGAGCCTCCGGCTGAGCGGGCACAGAGCGGGCACAGAGCGGCTGAGCGGGCACAGAGCCTGGCGCTGATAACGGGACCCGTCTGAGCCGCTCGGGGTACGGTTGTGCCGGAGGCGGCCGCGCTGAGATTCCAGCACTACCCGAAACTTCCCCCCGTCCCCGTGGCGTGCCCCGCTCCAGCGCGGGGGGGCTGTGTAGCACCCGTTCGCTCGCCTACCCACCCGCCCGCCTGCCCGCCCACTCGCCTACCCGCCCGCTCGGCCGCCGCGGTGTCGCTGCTGCTTTTTGATCCGCCGGCCTCTCACTTTAATCCACACGGCCATTTGTAATTATTAAACGCCGGAGTTTATTTGTGTGTGTGTGTGTGTGTGTGTGTGTGTCTGCATGTTTGTGTGTGTGTGTGTGTGTGTGTGTGTGTGTTCATGTGTGTGTATGTTAGTGCCGTGACTGCACACTTAGAGCTAGGTTATGCTGTGCAACTTCCTGGATTAAACTCTGCCATGGAGAGATTTTGTGTGTGTGTGTGTGTTTGTGAGTGTGTGTGTGAGCAGCTGATTGTGTGTCTACACATTGCAGTGTGTGTGTGTGTGTGTGTGTGTGTGTTTGTGAGTGCGTGTGTGTGCTGGCCTCCGAGAACAATTATTCTGATGACTTCCAAGAAGTGGCTGCTTCTACCTTCATCTATTAAACAAGATAACCAAAATGAGACAAACACTACATTGCTTTAAAAAAAATAAAAATAAATAATTTATCTAGACTTTCAGAGTGTCAGAAATGTTTAACACAAAAGAAAATGTAAGGAACCGGTGGAAGCGGGCTCTGTGGGGGGAGAGCCACATTGCACGTGGCACAGGCAGGCGGGGAAGGGGCACGAAGGCGCCAGCTGAAAGAAAATCAGTTCCCTTTGAAAGTCATGAAATTTGCTTTTGAAGAAAATGTTGCACACGTACATGTGAGGTCGACAAAAAACATACATATATATATATATATATTTAAATATATATCACCAAAATATTGACAACAACCCTTATTACATCATATATATGATGTAAAAAAAAGTTTTTGTCAATATTTTGGTGATCAATAGGCTTATCACTCTGGCCTTGGTTTAAATTTTGCTAGTTTAATAAAATGAATGGGTATTTGAAATACAATAAATGTGTAACATCACCACTGTTATCACGCTGCAGTTGTTATGGAGGTTGTTATTCTGTGAATGACACTGTCAGTCAGATGTGAGAGGAGGGGACGTTTCTCCGGTTGTTTACATGTGTTAATCTGACCGTGGGCCTCAGAACTAAAATAAGAGCGGGGAGATGAAATTAGCGAAGTGTTCAGTCTGTGAGTATGCTACAGGGCTGGTCTCTCCTGTGTGTGAGTGTGCAGTCAGGCTGGGCTGGTCTCTCCTGATGTGCAGTAGTGTTCAGGCTGTGTGTGAGTGTGCAGTCAGGCTGGGCTGGTCTCTCCTGATGTGCAGTAGTGTTCAGGCTGTGTGTGAGTGTGCAGTCAGGCTGGGCTGGTCTCTCCTGATGTGCAGTAGTGTTCAGACTGTGTGTGAGTGTGCAGTCAGGTTGGGCTGGTCTCTCCTGATGTGCAGTAGTGTTCAGGCTGTGTGTGAGTGTGCAGTCAGGCTGGGCTGGTCTCTCCTGATGCTCAGTGGCAAAGGCTGCCTTCGGGGGAAAGATCAGAACAAGCGATTGAAAATGCCAATGGCTGAATGTAGTCACCACAAAAGCACAGCTTATTCCAATGGAATCTGAATTCACAAGAAAAAGCACGCACGTGCACACACGTAGACCTCACACACACACACACGTGCATATAGCTGTACCACTTATACAGTGAGCTTCATAGTGTTAATGTTTTTTTTTTGGTTCAGTACTCCTCAATTTTAGAGTTGGATTCAAACAATTCACATGTGGTTAAAGTGCAGATTCTTAGCTTTTATCAAAGGGTATTTTTGTGCATTTTGGTTTCGCCATGTATAAATTACAGCACTTTTTAAAAATAAATAATCCTCCTCACTTTAACCTCATGTCAATTGTTCTATTGCAAATCTAAAATTGTGGAGTATGGAATGAGATGTCACACATTCAACATCTCGTCCAAAATTATGGGCATTAATATGGAGTTGGTCCACTCTTTGCTGCTATAACAACCTCCACTCTTCTGGAAAGGCTTTATACTGGATGTTGGAGAGTTGCTGCAGGGATTTGTTTCCATTCGGCCGGAAGATCATTAGTGAGGTCGGGCACTGAGTGGGCAATTAGGCCTGACTTGCAGTTGGCTTTCCAATTGCTCCCAAAGGCGTTGGATAGGGTTTGAGGCTAAGGCTCTGTGCAGGCCAGTCAAGTTCTTCCACACCGTTCTTGACAAAACCCTTGCTATATGAACCTCTCTGTGTGCCCAGGGGCATTGTCATCTTGAAACAGGAAAGGGCAAACTGTTGTGCAAGCACAGAATCATCTAGAATGTGATTGTGTTCTGTAGCAATAAGATTTGCCTTCAATTTTATATATATATATATATTTGTGTGTGTGTGTGTGTCTGTCTGTGTGTGTCTGTGTGTCAGCAAGGTGAGGATTAATTGAAATATGTTTAATTTTCCAAACCCTGCAGTTTTAAACATTAACATCCTTGTTTGACATCCAGCATTCTAAATACTGAACACAAGTCAATCAACCGTTGAAGCACCTCACTTGTAGAATATATTTATTTGATTTAATTTGGTAATTATTATCAAAGAAATCAATTATCAGTTAAATCGCCAAATTCACTGATAGGCAGAGCAAACTGTTTGGATCAACCTTTACCAAAATGTGCAACTCACAACCAGATGAGTATTAAGAAATATATTAAGTTACAAAAAAGGTGACAGACATGGACAGTCACACAAGAAATGAATGAGAGAAGATAGCAAACCTCAGCTTTTGTTCCAAAGTAATCCAAAAGGCAAAAACCAAAAGACAGCAGAATATTCCAAAGGAACTGGAGATGAAATGTAGAATGCCTGACATGCAGGACTCAGATGCCCACTTCCAACTGTTACCAAACTTCTTCTTTACAAGTTGCCCAAAAACTAAAAACTGAAAGAAAGCCGGATATTTTAACTGGTGAAAAAGAGGAGGGGGCAGGGGCGTAAACACCCCCTCTAACACACACACACACACACACACACACACAAATTCACCCTCAGATAGTAACCCTCCAGTTTCTGCTCTTATCTCCAGGCTATGCTGGCCGTGCACTTTGAAGCTTCCTATGGCTGAGAATGGCCAAATGGTGAATTGTATGTCTGAATATATACATATATATATATATATATATATATATATATATATATATATATATATATATATTGGGTGTGTGTTTGTGTGCGTGTGTGTGTGTGTGTGTGTGAGTGTGTGTGTGTGTGTGCATGTGTGTGTGTGCGTGTGTGTGTGTGTGTGTGTGTGTGTGTGTGTGTGTGTGTGTGTGTGTGTGTATATATCTTTTAACACCCCGTGGGCTGGTTTTCCAGGTGAGGGATAGAACAGTGAAAACCCTGAATAGAAATAAAAAAGTGTGAGAAACAGACTGGAGGGCTAGAGGCTGAATCAGTCTCAGAGCGCAGAAAGGTAAAGACGAGCAGTCTGATCCGGCTCTGAGCCCATGAGACAGGTAACGGTGAGCTGTCTGCGAATTCTCACAGACGACAGAGCTGCTCCTCATCTGGGGCTTTCACAGAGACAGAGCTGCTCCTAATCTGAGGCTTTCACAGAGAGCAGAGCTGCTCCTGATCTGAGGCTTTCACAGAGAGCAGAGCTGCTCCTGATCTGAGGCTTTCACAGAGAGCAGAGCTGCTCCTGATCTGAGGCTTTCACAGAAAGCAGAGCTGCTCCTGATCTGAGGCTTTCACAGAAAGCAGAGCTGCTCCTGATCTGGGGCTTTCACAGAGAGCAGAGCTGCTCCTGACTGAGCTTCACGGCAGAGGCTCCTGATCTGAGGTTTCCAGAGAGCAGAGCTGCTCTGATCTGAGGCACAGGGAGGCTGCTCCTGATCTGGGGCTTTCACAGAGAGCAGAGCTGCTCCTGATCTGGGGCTTTCACAGAGACAGAGCTGCTCCTGATCTGGGGATTTCACAGAGACAGAGATGTTCCTGCTCTTGGATTTCACAGAGACAGAGCTGTAAACTGGGTTTGATTTTGAGCTGTGATACCAGCGTGTTTGGACAAGGCCCAGATAGTTACATCCGTGACTGGGTTTAATTTTTTAAAAGATAAATGCTTTTCTGTCTTTTTCTCACCTGTTTCAGGACAACATTGATGCTTCTTAAAATTGTATTTATTTATTTTATTTCCAGCACCAAAAAAGTTTCATATTATGTGTCATTTCTTCTGCTGTCCTGTTCAAAGTTTATGGAACTACAGAACAGCAAAGATATTTGTGTTTCTCTTCCCAGCCAAGATCCACTACTCTCCAGCCCTTCCAACAGAGAGGGATCGGCTTGCACAGAGCATGCCCGTGGGTCACCTGATTAAATTCATTGTCACATACCCCACAGTGAGTAACCACATGATGCACGAGTGCCCTGTTTACCTCAGTTTAGGAAATGGACATGATTGTCCTGATCTTTATGTGACACTCGCATGCACCCAGGGGTTAAATTGACGGCGTCCACCCACCTTTGGTAAAAATAAATAATTTTGACCGGCAGTTTTACAAATAACTATGACAATCCAGTCCATTTTTCGTATGCTCCAGTCCATGTGTTCCCTCTAGCCAGTTACTCGCTCAACCAATCAAAAATCTGAAGAAAAAAAAACTCAGGAGGAACAGCCGTTTACATAGACAGGCATGGAAAGAAAAATATCGTTGATTTTCTTGATTGTTTGGAAGCAGATGCGGCATGTAATTTATTTAACGTGATTTCATCTATGCAACATTTTAAAGAGAGATGAATAAACAGTCCCCACGAATGGGGAGAAAGAATTAACGGCAACTTTGATTGCTTGAGCAAAATCAGGTTGCTGGTCAGCAGCTAATAGGATTGAATATTTCCCACATACATAATGTTTTAGAAGTGGCGACTGGTGAACTGAAAATTGGTGGGGTGCAAAACTTTCCTTTAAACTAATCATTGATCTCAACCTGTTTGCATTAGTAATTTTCCTTTATTATCAAGCGTGCCAACGATCGGACTGATCAAATGGCAAGTGGCCTAGCACACAGCGTCTTCATACCGTGTTAGGGGGATTAAATCATAAATTCAATTTATCTGTTAAAAATAAAGTAGTCTACACTTAACAAATAAGATACACCAGTCTGTTATCTACCGTGTTAGCTTCCAGAATAACCAGCAAAAACAAAACCTGCACTTCAAGATTGTTTACAATCTACACATTGCAGATATTTTCCATGAATGCGGAGAAAGAAGTGCATGTATCCGCAAATTATGTTCATTAAAAATGTGCACAATTTCGTACTGCAGATGAAAATAAATGTAGGCTATAAGGCCTAGGCTACTCGCTATAACTGCCTATTTTGGGAGAGCTGGCTATATATGATAGTATTGAGTAGCCTATTCTGTGAATTAATTGTATTGATACTGAAATCAGGGGAAGATTCCGCCACTGCTTAGTGATTAAAACCGATTTTTTAAAAATCGCATTTATCATTTAATCTCCCTAACACAGTGCGAAGAAGCTGTGTGTCCCTTTCCAATTGCTTACTCAGATCGTTTACATGCTTGTTAATCACTGAAAATTAATTAAAACAGTTTGAGATCAATGATTAGTTTAAAGGAACGTTTTCTGCCCCACCAATTTTCAGCTCACCAGTCGCTGCTGAAAGGAGGAAGAAAGGGAGGACAAAAGAGGAGGATGACCGATTATATTTGTGGGTAAAAACATTCTCAGCATTGATGACACTCAATAGACTTTACATATTTAATGTAAAAGCTTGCATCAATAGTATACATTCTTTTTAAAACATTGTTTTCCTTAATTACAATTATGTGCACAATACATTAAAGATACAACTATTTTGAGCTGAGACATTCATTGGTTTTTACCTTTTGTCACCCACCTCCCACCGGATCTCAGGGTCCTCCCACCTCCCAAATCCCAATTTAACCCCTGCATGCGCCCACATCACACATGCACACACACACACATAGCCTGTACTGTGTACATATCTTTGTGCTTTCCAGTGTGCAAGGCATCTTCTTATACATCTCGCACAGTGCTTATACATCCATCTTATTGTACATGTATCTTTAGAGCTGACATTTTATAGCCATTATCATTTACAATTGTGTCTAAAGCAGACCAGATGTGTCAAAGATATTTGAATCCTTCTCCTCAGGCGTTTTGGCGGGAAAAAGGCTTCTCCGGGGAGGTTGTGGTGCAGGCCTGTGCAGGCTGCCCGTTCAGCGTCACCTTCGACGCCACCAGCCCCGGCGGGAGCCCGGCGCTGGTGGGGTTCATCGCCGGGGGCCAGGCCTCGGACTGGGGCGCCAGAACGGTGAGGGAGCGCGACCCGGACCGCCACGCCCATCCCTCTCTTCCTCGGCTCTCTCCTCTCTTCCTCCTCCGGAGTCCGTTTCCTCTCTTTCATTAACTCTGCCACTTCAAACTTTCTACCTGCTGTCTCATCCTCCCTTGATCTTTCACCCCTGCCAACCCCCCCGCACCCCTCGTCCCCCTCCCTGCCCCTTAGCCGTCCCAAACCTGGCCTGATGAGCATGATGGCCTCGGCCCGCTCAGAGAAGGTGACAGAGAGAGGCAGGAAAGTGGCTTGTCGGATGACCTTTCCCGCTTTCCGTGTCTCCTCCCCTCCTTCTCCGCATCCCTCTCTGCTGCCATCCCCCCTTTTACCTCTCTCAAAGGCACTCCTCTGCTTCTGACCCCCGGAAGCTCTTTCCCATCTTCTCTCTACTCCCCTGCAACTCCTCCTCCATGCACTTTTCTGCTAGCCATTTTGTGTCCCACTTTGAGAAGAAGGTTGACGACATCCAAGGCTCCTTTCCCCACCTTCCTCCAAAACCAAGCCCCCCCCCCCCCCCCAAACCAACCCTGTTCAAACCTCTCTAACACTGGCTGAATGTCTCCCTCCTATATCCCCAGATGAAGTTCTAAAACCACCTGCCTTCTCGCCACCCCAGTCCCGGTTTTAGGCTACTCTGATTGGGGTGGGTCACAGATTTTGGGGAGCAACTTTATATTCACGGCACAGTATGGGTATTTACTCTTTCTATCCCTTTGGTGCAGGTTAATAATCATCTGTCCATAAGGCTTTTTTTCTGTACTTTTTTAGTAAACTCTAATCTGGCCTTTAATTGCATTGCATTTCTTTAGCAGATGCTTTTATCCAAAGGGATGTACAAAAGTGCATATCAAGGAACAATGAAATGGAACAACTACAAAACACGGGTTCGATAAGGTACAGTACTCATTTTGTACAGTTATTCACAGCCAAGAACGCAAAGTCCAGTTCTGTACTGTTTTGTTCTTGAGGCTTACCAGGAGTTTGCATCTTGTGGTGAACTCTCTGCGGTTATTCTGGTGCAGTCTTCTCTTTACACATCTATGTGTAAACAGTTGATTAAGGTTTCTGACTATCTTCTGTATGTTTCTTGGTGGAATTACTGATTTAAAAGTTAACCTTGACTTTTACTGTTTGGCATCGACCCTTCTTTAGTCCTCATGTTGAGAGACAGCAGCAAATGACTCCAAATGCAAATGGCAACCCTAGAATCAGCTCTAGACCTTTTGTTAGCTTTCTTGTGTGCGAACTAATGATGCAACAACACACTGAAGAACCATCTGAGCAGCTAACTGTAGAATTGCTTTTGGTCCCCTAAAACGACTGTGTATAAAAAGGTCTATAATTCCTACACAGATCACCAAATATGGATCCAAATAAAAGCTAACAGTCTGTACTTTAACCCCATATTCATTGTTTCATTTCAAACCCAATGTGCTGGATTACAGAGCCAAAACAACACAAATTCTCTCACTGTCCATACACAAAAATATCATTTTCTGTTTTTTCAAGCTGCAGTTGAGCACAAATGTATTTTTCTTAATGGTGAACTAATTGTATATACCTGCATTGCTTAGTGAATTTTAAAAAAACTCAAGATCAGTGACTCAATCTTTTCCCTTAAATTTTATACACAGGCTCAGTTATGCGGATGTGGTCAGGAAGTTAATATCAGACTGCTGTGTTTTGGTTCATTTTTCTTTGAGATTCTCTCTCCCACCTCCTCCCCTCTTTGGTCATTATTATTAATGATGAGCCACAGTATCAAACAGGTCTTTAATATATATCGTATCCCAATTATGAACTACAATACAGCATGCTACTGCATGCAGGGTTTCCTGCTAAACAGATGTATCTCCTTGAGTACACTTGTAATGTGACATTTCTCATAATTTTGTTCTCTCAAATGGATAAATGATAACATGAAACTACAGAACGCAACTTCATATTACTGCTGAATAATAACATAACCGTTCCAAGTATTTGTGTGGCAGTTTTCCCCCGGTGTGTCAAAGTGACGGCATAGCAACAGGAAGAAGCCCAAATAAGCAGGATGCTCTCTTGTTACTCAAAGTATAATAAAGAAACAGTATTTCTCTCTAATGACACCCTCAAAAAGGACTCTCAAAAGGATAACCAGAGCCACAGAACACAACTTCATATATACAATGTATACACACATTGAATTTAACTAAATCTAGTTAAAGTATTTTATTTGCTATTATGAACAGAGCATTTGTGGTTATTTTATTGCTGCAGCTCCTGAGCCGAGAAGTAGTAGTAAATAAAGTTTTTTGCCATTTTTTGGCATTTCCGTGATTTCTTCAGTTTCTTTAGTGCTTTTTGTGATTTACTGGTGGTTTTGGATGATAACTCTAACGTAGCCCACAGTGTTATTTGTATTTTATAGACAAATACTTTTTAATTTCCAAATGCTGGAAAGAGACAATGTATGACAATGTATAAGATTCTGGAATATGTCCTTGTCCTTTTTTTATTTTTAATTTCCACTCCACCCACCCCCTCCCATTGGCTCTCCCTCCAAAGCCCCTCCCAAAAAAAGCATGCGTGCAAGTTGCCTGAGTACTGGATACTTTCATATAAATTCGATGTATATGTTAAAAATGTTTTGGGATTCATCTTATTTTAGTGAAGCAATATCTTGGCTTTCATAATCTGTATGTCGAAATGCCAAATTTAGAGTAAAAGTATAGTTTTGAAGCTTTTAAGTGCAAGATGACAAGATAGCACTGGAGATTAGCGTTGTTTGTCTGGCTTTGGCTAGAGCTGAGAAAACAGTATTTCTCTGACACCCTCTGCTCTCAAAAAGATAACCAGAGCCATAGAACGCAATTTAATATATACAACATATACAACTTCATATATCAACTCTGCTCTGCTCTTATCTGTGTAGCCCCGCCCTCCGTTCAGAGCCCTGTCCTGATTGGTCATTAAAATTCAAGTGTGGTGAAATATGGAGTTAAGTAGGTTATTGTTATCTGTTGATATGTAATGTAGATTTAACCATATATGAGCAAAAGTATATTCAAATAAATGTACATACCACACCTATAAACCTACCCACTGTCACCGAGAAGCCATCTGTCACTGATATCACCTGTGAGGAAGCGGTGACTCAAATCACAGTCGTGTGTGCACCCTGGTATTTAACCGTGTCGTAATCTATAAGCATCGAATAATCTATAGCCTGATTGACTTTACATACAACCTGTATGTTTATTGAATGATACCCGCTTCTCTGAACAGAAGCGTGTTCGTTCTCAGCCAGTGCCCTCGATGGGAATGTGCTAATTCAGGTGTTTTGGGAGACCGTAAACAGTGCGTTCAGGGTTCACTCGACACCTGCGATGGGGCTCAGGAAACAGAATAAAAATCAGTGTTTACAGCGCCTGGGGCTGCCGTTCTTTACCGACATATCTGCACCCGGAGATAGGCTCTGCGTGTCCCGTGGCATTGTCTAGCGTCCTCAGGAAAGCTGCCAGTCGCAAGGAAGTGCTGTGCTGCCAACCCTTTCAAAAAAGACATTTATAGATATCTGCCTAAAGTGGGCTACCCTCTTCTGAACTAAATTCCAGGTAGTGTACAAAAAGTGCACTTTCACTTTACTTTCAGAAAGTAAACGTAGGTCACGGTTTTAAAATGCATCAAGTATAAGGATGCAACATTTAGAAGAAATGGTTTACCTGGGCTATTCCAGGAAATACTTCTGGCAGACTTGAAATTTGCCAGTTTTGTCTTATATGCACTGTAGTACATGATAATATAAACATATAAAATATACTTAAATATAACTAATAAAAAATGGACTTCATGTCCTTGGCCTATACTTCTATAAATAAAGGTTTATGTACTACTTTCTTGTAAGGGAACACTTGATGTGAAACTGTTTGTGATTGACCAAAGATATCACTCCTTATTTTTCTTTAAAAAGTACTTCAAAGCGCTGTTTCTAAACTTACACAGCTTCCCTCTCAGAAGATCCTGCTGGACCCCAACCAGTCAGGCTTCAGCCCCGCCCACTCCACCGTGACTGCACTCCCTTTGGTCTCTAAAACCCTCTTTACCTCTAGAGCTGCCCCTCTCCCCTCTGTCTCTAAAACCCTCTTTACCTCTAGAGCTGCCCCTCTCCCCTCTGTCTCTAAAACCCTCTTTACCCCTAGAGCTGCCCCTCTCCCCTCTTTCTCTAAACCCTCCTTACCCCTAGAGCTGCCCCTCTCCCCTCTGTCTCTAAAACCCTCCTTACCCCTAGAGCTGCCCCTCTCCCCTCTCTCTCTAAAACCCTCCTTACCCCTAGAGCTGCCCCTCTCCCCTCTCTCTCTAAGTAATTAATGACATATTGAAATATACATTCGTAGTTATGACAAGAATACTCAAAATGGTAGAACAGAAATCAGGAGTATTTAAGAATTTTATAATCCTGATTATTTTTATAATCACAATGAAATAAAAAAACCCTTAAATGGTCAGAAACAGGAAGTCTTGCACAGCCTGTATTTCTGCCTCTCTATGGTATAAATTCCACAGACCCATGACAGATTGTTACTGTCAGTGTCACGTAACGGGTAGGAAGGACCCAAACGCAGAGTAAAAAAACAAACCCAAAAAGGGAAAATTAACAAAGACTTTACACGACAGGGAACAGAAAAACCAGGCAATCAAAAGGCCACGCAGGGCACTTCCAAAAAACACAAAACAGCAAACTCAAAATTCAAACACACACAGAGCAGAAACCGGGCAGGAACGAACAGTCAGAAACACACAAGCAGTGCAAAACACGGGCAAGCAGAAACACACATGAAATGCATTCAGAACACAAGGAACCAACACCCGAGTCAGGGAGACAAAAGACTTAAATTGACTCAAAACCAACCAGACACAGGAGGGCACAATTAACAATCAAGCCAGGACTGGGTGGGAACAACGAGACACAAGCAGAAACAATAAAATAATTGAAAGCAATAATACAATTAACCAACAGGGGAACGAGCAGGACACAAAACAGAAGCGCTGCCATCTGGCGGCCCAACAAGGAAAAACAGAGACAGAAACACAGAACCATGACAGTGTTATTGACATTAATTTCCTCCCCGACATCTGATTCAGTCTCCCTTACCTCCTGTAACATTGCTAACACTTCATTTGTGGTCAATTTTTGCTTTGTCGTTGTAAATCTTTGAATAACGTTGGACGACTTTATATGCCTGGGTCATAGCTAGCTAACTAAATACACTGTGTAGCTAGCATATGACATACAGTAGTTACTGTAATAAATAGCTAATTACGCTGCCGGTTGCTTGGCAACACCAGTGCGTATAGGCTTGAGGTGTCATTTCGAAACAACGTTATGTGCAGCAATCAATTTAATCAAGCATACAGGCAAGATACATGATGGTCAGTTCAACCATTCATGGCCGTTTGACACGTATTTAACTTTATTTCCTTATGCAATATTGATATTAAAATTATATCAGAATGTTGAATACGTATGTTTAGGAAAAGTCACAAAGGGGGCCATATTGATTTCATGATGTCAGATTTATTGATTTTCTTGAAGTGATAGCGGTAAAATTGACCTTTGTTGCACGTCTAGTGCTAGACCTGTCTGTTGCCTTTGACATTGTTAACAAACTATTTCTCTCCACCCTGACGGACCTGGGAATCTCTGATCCTGCTCTCTCGTAGTCCTCCTCCTACCTGTCAGGCCGAACCTATCAGGTATCTCTGTCTTTGCCATGGACCCTTTTCCACTGGGGTTCCTCAAGGCTCTCTCCTGGGCCCTCTCTTCTTCTCCCTCTAGGTCCTACAGGTTTTCACTCTACAGCATGCGCTGAATCAGTACCAGCTCGACCACTTCGCTCTGCTGCTGCTGGGTCATATACACTCTGCCATCCGGGTGACTGGTTCTCGCTCGTCCTGACTATGGAGCTTTTCCACCCAAGCTCCCCAGTGGTGGAACTAACTCCCTGTTCCTCTACGAACCACTCGGTCATTGCCCATCTTCCGCTATTGTCTGAAGACACATCTCCTCAGACGGTACCTTGGCTAACTGTCACTACTCTGCAGGGCACTCCCAGTCTAGGATCGCTCTTATCACTTGAATCCTTCTAAATGTTCCTGTAGCACTTTCATGTTACACTTCTATTTCCACCCAGCACTTTTATCGTTATCTTGATTTTGCAGTTTGTCGTCATGCCTCCTAGTTTGACTTACCATAACTTTCCGACCTAGCCTATGCTTACTGTGTGAACTGGACTTGTGTTCATGGCTATGGATAACTGTTACGTAATGAGTACTGTACCTTATCGGACCTGTGTTTTGTAGTTGTTCCAGTGACCTTCGGTATGCACTTACTGTATGTCGCTTCGGATAAAAGCGTCTGCCAAGTAAATGTCATGTACTGTAATGAATCAGACCCTTCCTCAGCAGGGATGCTGTCCAGCTCCTGGCTCAAGCTCGATTCATCTTCTGACTGTAACCGCAACCCCCTCCTGGCTGGGCTCCCAGAGGGCTCTCTGAAGCTCCTTCAGCTCATCCACAACGCTGGGACCCCTCCTGGTTTTCAGCCTCCCGAAAATTTTTTCAGGTTACCCCCCTCCTGTGTTCCCCATGGATCCCAGTGGCTGTCCACCTCAGATGAAAAACTCTGGTGTTGGGGTACAAGGCTGCTAAAGGAGCTGCCCCCCCCATACCTTCAGGTCGCGGTCCAGTCCTGCGCCCCAACTCGTGCTCTACTCTGCTGCATCCGCGCACCTAGCGCTCCCCTCCCTGTGGCAGCCTGGTAATCACTCCTTCCGGCCTCCACTCTTTTCCCTACTGGCTCCCCAGTGGAGGAACCACCTGCCCCCCTCAGTCAGGACAGCAGAGCCCCTCCCTACCTGTGGGCCTAACCTGAAGACCCATCTGTTCATAAATACCTCTCCCCCTTCTCCCCTCTGATTCCCTTCCCCTCTTTCACATCTTCTATCTATCTTTACTTCTATCTATAATTTACAAAAAACACCTCTCTGTCATCTCTTCAACGTGTTAATTGTAGTGACAGGGTCCTGGATCTCTGTAAAGCTGCTTTGTGACTATGCCCCTTGTATAAAGTGCTATACAAATAAAATTGAAATGGCCGGGCCATTACTCTTATTAATTATTAATTGCTACATGGGATGTTGGTGATTCATGACTCTGTTCCTCTCCTTTGTGCTCTCATTGTAAGTCGTTCTCGATTAGAACATCAGCT
The DNA here is from genome assembly GCF_018555375.3 of Anguilla rostrata. NCBI lineage: Eukaryota > Metazoa > Chordata > Actinopteri > Anguilliformes > Anguillidae > Anguilla > Anguilla rostrata. The sequence continues at coordinate 36,574,420 of NC_057946.1, read as the reverse complement.
AAATGTCTAAAAAGTGTAAAATGTTACTATTTTACACGCTTCAAAATAATGTCAAAATGCTAACGAGATAAAAAAGATAAAAGTTTAAGAACCTTGTTACACAATTTATAACCTCGGTTATTATTTTAATTTGATGTACATAACTCATGAGCAGCAGGGTTTGTCTTGGGTGGATAAGGCAGTAAAGGCGGTCACTGATGCAGACTGATCACTATAACCTTGACCAGGTGTGTCCATCCCTGGGCTGGGAGAGCCAGAGTTTGCTGGTTTCTGCTTTCTCCTGAGAAACAGCAGCTAATTTCGAACAGAGAACAGATGAGGTTGTTAACAGTGCAATCAGCTGCTCTAAATAATCAATGAAGCAGTGAAAATAAACAACAAAATGTAACACAAATTAATATGTCCGTTCCCTAAAATACGGTAGATCTTAATGAAGAGGAAAATGGGGCCAGTTAGCCTGAAGGTGTAGACAGGAAGAAGATGCTTCTCTGGCCTGTCCTTTTCTGCAACGTGACCTTTCATCCATCCCTGAAAACCTCATCTTTTATTAAACCTGGGAGAAAAGTGAAAAGGGAAAAAAAAAACCTCATACAGACATCTTGGGGGTGAATTCATGCAAGTTTTATTGATAAGCATTAGAGATTGATAAGGAAGCATCTGTAAAGTGCCCTGTTCTCCCCCAAGTGTAAAAACCTGGCGGTCTCCTTTTCATGTCACTGTTTTAAGTCCTGAATCCAGCATCCAGGAAAGTCAGGTTTTGAACCGTAGTCATGGTGACACATGAAAAGGCCTCGGTCTAAACTCTTGGTCAGGCCTCCTGTCCCACCACCGTCCTCAGTGACCACAGGCTGTGTTTTTAGGAGACGGCGTGGTGATCGCGTCAAGCGGGACGGATGGGGGGGGGGGGGTGGGGGGGGCTGCCGCCATCCCGTCTCAGCGCTCGTTTTTCTCTCTCAGGAGGACGAGAGGAGAGATTCCGTCATCCTCAGTCTGCGGAAGTACCTGGGCCCCGAGGCGTCTGCTTTCATACACTACGGAGAGAAGGTGAGCATGTCTGCCGCTGTTTTTGGCTGAAATGTCGGGCGTCTGCTTTCGTGCGATTGGAGCAGAAGGTGAGCTCGTTGCTGACGCTTGTACCTGGCATGCTGATAGAGCCCGGTGGTCCAGGGTGGGTGTTAAAAGCTGAACGTGCAGTGAGTCATACCTATACCACTCAGCACACAAGCCACAGTCATCATATAAATGCCACACGTGCACCAGTACTTTTCCGTTCCCAAGCAACCAGCAGCCAGAGCCATTTTGGGCTCTGGAGAAAGGTGAAGAAGAAAAGATAACTTGGGGGGGGGGGGGAGGTATGATTGTTTGTGTAATACAGATTCCCCTTTTCCAGGAGATAACTGACTGGTCTCCCTGGTAACAACAGCGTGGTCTCCCTGGTAACAATGTACCCCTGGAAAGACCATACGGAACCTGCAAATTGGCCAAACCAAAGCTATTGTTATCTGTTTGTTCTCACAACACAGGAACTTTGTGTGCTGTGCCTTTGACGTTTACATTCAATCAGAACAGCAATCATCTCTTCAGGGAGTCTTGCTGGATGATAATAATAAAAATAATGATAAAACATAGCCAACCTCCCTGCATTTAACCTGCACCACTGCAATAAGGCTAACTTGAATTCATGTAAAGCTTCAAAGTCATCTAGGGAAAAATTCTCACCTTGAGGTAATTACTCTGCTGGGTTAATCTCAGATGTTTTTTTTTCCGTGATTGAATAGCAGTTAATTCCCTTAAGATGACTCGGCAGTTTTAAATCCAGGGTGGAGGGACAGAACAGATTTGCCTGGATTGTGCATCAGAGAGGGGGATTGTATAGGATCTGCTTTTATATTCGTCCAGGGACCTCCTTGGGGATCATGTGGTTGAAACACTTACCCTCTACATGGCCTTACTCTCTTTTGACCAATTGATAACACGTGCTTTTTTCTTGATACTTTATTTCTTTTTTTTTTAAATTGTGTCTCGTTGCTTTATTGTAATATCCTGAAATTCACCAAAATTTTCAAATGCCCGCTAGCTATTTGAAAGGGGATTATTATCATTATGTGATTGAACCTCCTCTTTAGTCACTGTGTCCTTAAGCATGGCGTGTCGCTAAACAGTAATAGTTTGTTATTATTATTAAAAGGAGATTTCACTAAGTTAAAAATATTTCCCCTGGAGTGATTACTATTATTTTATGAAAATGAACATCCCATTTTTAAAATACTCTTTTGAATTGCAGTTAAAGGCAAAAGAAAAAAAAAGATAAAAGCTACCCCACGAGAGGCAATTAAGAAAGGGGTGTAATAAAATGCTAATGGGTATGGATTATTTGGCTAATCAAATACATGATCATTAATGAAGAAAAAACATTGAGAGTAATAATCGGTTCAAACTTAATTTTCGTGCCTGTCGTGCTATACCCCCCCCCCCCCAGAGGTACTTGCCTAAAATAGAAGCTGAGGAGCCCCATTCTGGGGTGAGTCCTGGGTGACTGTACCATTGGTGGGTAGTTACCGGGGGGGGGTTGGTGGTGTTAGGACCTGACAGACTGGGACTCTCAGCACATTGAGCTGTGATTGTGCAGGGAATGGGAGGCGTGAGGTGGTGGGGGCCCAGTGTTCCATCTTTTCTTTTGGTCCCAACACCCTGACCCTGCCCCTGGGAACAGCTGCCCTTGTCCTGGGGGCAGGATGAGATTGGTCGGCCGGAGCTCCAGGAGGCTGGTGGGCCTATAGGCTGCTAGCACTCAGCGCGTGGGCCTATAGGCTGCTAGTGCTCGGCTCGTGGGCCTATAGGCTGCTAGCGCTCGGCTCGTGGGCGTATAGGCTGCTTGCGCTAGACTTATGGGCCTATAGGCTACTAGCGCTCAGCTTGTGGGCCTATAGGCTGCTAGCGCTCGGCTCGTGGGCCTGTAGGCTGCTAGCGCTAGGCTTATGGGCCTATAGGCTACTAGCGCTCAGCTCGTGGGCCTATAGGCTGCTAGCGCTTGGCTCGTGGGCCTATAGGCTGATAGCGCTCGGCTCGTGGGCCTATAGGCTGATAGCGCTCAGCTCGTGGGCCTATAGGTTGCTAGCGCTCGGCTCGTGGGCCTATAGGCTGATAGCGCTCGGCTCGTGGGCCTATAGGCTGCTAGCGCTTGGCTCGTGGGCCTATAGGCTGCTAGCGCTCGGCTCGTGGGCGTATAGGCTGCTTGCGCTAGACTTATGGGCCTATAGGCTACTAGCGCTCGGCTCGTGGGCCTATAGGCTGATAGCGCTCGGCTCGTGGGCCTATAGGCTGCTAGCGCTTGGCTCGTGGGCCTATAGGCTGCTAGCGCTTGGCTCGTGGGCCTATAGGCTGCTAGCGCTCGGCTCGTGGGCCTATAGGCTGATAGCGCTCGGTTCGTGGGCCTATAGGCTGCTAGTGCTTGGCTCGTGGGCCTATAGGCTGCTAGCGCTCGGCTCGTGGGCCTATAGGCTGATAGCGCTCGGTTCGTGGGCCTATAGGCTGCTAGTGCTTGGCTCGTGGGCCTATAGGCTGCTAGCGCTCGGCTCGTGGGCCTGTAGGCTGCTAGCGCTCGGCTCGTGGGCCTATAGGCTGCTAGCGCTCGGCTCGTGGGCCTATAGGCTGCTAGCGCTCGGCTCGTGGGCCTATAGGCTGCTAGTGCTTGGCTCGTGGGCCTATAGGCTGCTAGTGCTTGGCTCGTGGGCCTATAGGCTGATAGCGCCCGCCTCTATGTGTGCTTGTGTAGGCGAGGGTGGAATGGCTGTGTCTCCAGACGGTGTGGCCTTGTCAAGGGGATGACTTCTTTGGCTGGCCACGCTTGCTCCGAATGCCCCAGGGCTTTTATTCACACTGTTTGTTCTGGTTATAAGACATTTTGAAAATGCCTGCTGGCTGGTTGACCTGCTCCAGCCTGGTGCAGAATTAGGTAGTTTCTGACTGTTATATGAGGGGGGGGGGGCATTGTTTTATGGTAGGGAAACTGTTTTTTGAGAGGGGGTTGTTTTATGTGAGGGGAAACTGTTTTTTGAGAGGGAGGTTGTTTTATGGTAGGGAAAACTGTTTTCTGAGAGGGGGGTTGTTTTATGGTAGGGAAAGAGGGGGGGTTGTTTAATGTGAGTGGAAACTGTTTTTGAGAGGGGGGTTGTTTTATGGTAGGGAAACTGTTTTCTGAGAGGGGGGGTTGTTTTATGGTAGGGAAAACTGTTTTCTGAGAGGGGGGGTTGTTTTATGGTAGGGAAAACTGTTTTTTGAGAGGGGGGTTGTTTTATGGTAGGGAAAACTGTTTTCTGAGAGGGGGGGTTGTTTTATGGTAGGGAAAACTGTTTTCTGAGAGGGGGGTTGCTGTGTGATGGTTGCAGGATTGGGCCAGGGAGGAGTTCAGTGGAGGCTGCCCGGTCAACATCATGGCTCCTGGGATGTTATCCTTCTACCATCCCAGCCTCCGAAAACCATGTGGAAGGTAGCTGCCTGTCTATCTGTCTCTGTGTCTGTCTGTCTGTCTGTCTGAGGTCTTTCTGTCTGTCTGTCTGTCTGACTGCCTGTCTGTCTGAAAGTGTTTTTGTCTGTCTGTCTGTCTGTCTATTTATCTGAAGGTCTTTCTGTCTGTCTGTCTGTTTGAAGGTCTGTCTGTCTTTCTGTCTGAAGGTATCTGTCTGTCTTATGGTCTGTCCTTCTGTTGGTCTTATCTGTCTGTCCATCTTAATCAGTCTGTCTGCTTAGCTCTGTCAGTTTCCATGGTTGCCTGTCCATGTGTCAGTCTGTTATTCACCAATGGAAACCTGACATAATGCTTTGGGATGATACAGTACATATCAGACAAACTGCAAGAGGAGGACATATCAGCCATGCAGTTTCATACCAAATAGCAGTGATGAAATATTCCTAAAATGTTTTACCTAAACCTTACATATAGTTTGACAACTGGTCATAGGAGCAGCATTACTGGCCATCTTAGTAATAGTCTAAACGCAGTAAGGTGACCTTGCAGTAACATCAGCTGTGTCACAAGTAAATCAGCCAAGCTGCCAAGTAGCATTAGACCATCAAGAAAACAGACCTTTAACTATTAATCGGGTGCCTTTGTACATCAAAGTGAGTTTTCCCTTTGGAACGGCAGGGCTTGAGTGGGCAGGGCTTGGCTGAATCCAGGTGTTCCTTAGCAGTACTGCTGTGTGGATCAATCTGGGATGGTTTGCCTTTATTGACTAATGCCTTCCCGTGGGATGGCTGGGTGGGTTTTGATTGAATCTGGAAAGGGGGGGCTGACAGAGACCACTTCCCCCGCCCCGCCATTGCCCTCTTCCCTGTTGGAAGTTGGAAGAGATAAATTCAGTCAAGGAAAATGTTCCTATAAGGCAGATAGTGATTTGTTTTTTAACCGTGGAGTCATTCTTATTGGGGAACAAGGGAACGTAATGATGGAAAGTCTTTGAACGTACGCGACAAACAGAAACGAGCTAGCAAGCTACACACAGAGCTATTGCTACTGAGAGCTCCAGCTTCTCCAAATTATTTATTTATTTATTTATTGATTTATTGTAATTTATCCCCAAGGTGCAATTCAGACAGATTTTATTTTGGAATTTATGTATAGTTATTTCATAGAGTAAATTTAGCCATGTCCTGTCCCAGGAACTTTAGTCTTATGGAAATACCTGGAATAGAATAGAATAAAATAGAGTAGAATATAATAGAATCTAATAGAATAGAGTAGAATAGAATAGAATAAAATAGAATAATTTTATTTTTCTTGCCAGATGTTACGCGTCGGCCTCTACTGTCAAAGCAACGGTATTTATGATATAAGAGCTAATGGCTTGCAAAAGAGGAAAAGATCCCTTGAATGTTGCCTGTGATCTTTTCGGCTGTTTGTCTGTTCAAAGGAGGATGTGAGGTTATATTTATATCTTTGCCCTTAAAGAAAGACTTGAGTGTAACAGACTCTTTAAATGGTTTGACTTGCCTGTCACAAGAGGGAAGAAAATAATAGACAACAATATTTTAGACCTCTGCACACATCTTGTGAGTCTGTAGGAGAAGGTTATTTTCATGTTTAAATGAGATAGGGAAAAAGAGAGAGAGGGGGAATAGCGAGTTGTTACGGCCGGCTCGAAGGGTCGCAACAAACAGAGTCCAAATCACTAAAAACAAGACAGAAACTGATCTAAAAACACAAACTCAGACATTTATTCATCTAAAACACAACTAAAACAAACAAAAACTCTCAAAGTTCACAAAATAATGGGGCTTCACAAAAACCTACCAAACGCAAACCACACAAAAGAAACCCCAAAGAAGAATTCTCCCCAGCTTCATACTGCAGGGCTTATATTGGGCCACAGGCAGGTGGAGGCAATCAAGAAATTAAGCAATTGGGTATTACCTCCACCTGCACTACCCAGGCAAGCAGAGGCTGGGGACGTAACACACACAAACATGCACGGGTACAAACACACACACAAACCCACAAACACACACACAGGCACACAGACACACAAACACGCACACACGCACACACGCACAAACACACACAAGCATGTACATACAGTTCTGGCACGCAGACATGTGCGCACGGGCGCACACACACACACTCACAAACACGGGCGCGCACACATACGCGCAGACACACGCACACACACACACTCACAAACACGGGCGCACACACATACGCGCAGACACACACACACGCACACACACACAATCAAAGACTATGGGAGTAGAATGGCAGGTTGGTGAAAGGTTTTTATGAATAAATAAATCCGCGCATGCATAATGCATGCCGAAATAAACAGAAATACAAAACATATAATCGCACAGCGACAGATGTACAAAGAAGCTCTTCGACGAGAAGGCTAAAACGGAGACGTTTGTTTGAGTGTCCGGGGACATCCGTGGCTGGTGTTTTATTTACAAATCGACCGAAAATATCGCTTACATTCCCCGGGTAGTGCTACAGTAGTTAGCTAATGGACAGGGGCCAGATTTAGTGGATCACTGCAGGCGTGCAGGAGCATCCCTGCTGGATAATGCATCAGCGCTGGAGAGCTTGCGCTTGCAGGGAATGGGATTGTGATGTGCAGTAAATGTGGTGTAGTGGGTAGGGAACTCCACTTCTCTCTCTCAAGTTTCGGGTTCAGCTCCCCCGGCGAGCCTCAGCCTCCCGCTAAAGCCGTTAGCCTCAACCGCTCCGGCGAACGTTTGGCCGCGCAGACTGAGCGCGTGCAAAATGTACGCCGCGCACGCCGCGCACGCCGCTCGGGGTCGTGCAGTCTGCTAAAATGGCGTCCGGAAAGTGCACGCCGTTTAGGTTTTTCCCCGACAGAAGCGCTCTAAAACGGTATCCGGTTAGCGATAAGCGTCTTGATTAAAGAGGCTGATTTGCTGAGTCGGGTGTTTTACTGCTTGGCGAGCATAAAAGCCTGAACGTGCACAGGCCACATCCCTCACTTAGCGGCTTATATTAGGCTACGGCACGTATTTTTATAAAAACGAAAATAAACTAAACTAAAAAAAAACTAAACTAAAAAAACATGGGTTCTGTTGGAAGGGAGGAGGGGGGGTGAGTGTGTCGGGGGGGGGGGGTTGGGTTAGGTTGGTCCCACAGCATTACACAATGCCCATCTGCACTCATATTAAAACATTTCTTCATCCCCGTCCTATTTCGTGGCCACGAGGTTATTGCCCGTTGTTATGTAAATGTATGTACGTATTTGCATTTCACTGGGAGCGCACAGACAGAACCGTTCAGCTTCAGTGGTCATATGAGGGTTAGAAAAGGTTTGTGAAATGACCAGAGGGGATGCAAAGCATGCTGGGATTGGGAGGGTGGGGGGTGGGGGGGGGTGCCTGGCCATTGGTTAATGCTTTATAGGGTGACAGTGACCACAGGAGGTTTAGGGAGGAGACGGAATCTGTGTCACAGTATATTTTGTAATTTGGAGAATGGGGGTGTTTTATATACAGTGCTGTGTGTAATGTGTAAGTATTTGGATAGGGACACAATTTTTTTTCTGTTTTGGCTCCGTACACCAGAACATTTACCTTTAAATGAAACAATGAATGTGATGTTAAAGTGCACACTGTCAGCTTTAATCGGAGAATATTTACATCCATATCGGGTGATCCATTCTGGAATTACTGCCCTTTCTGTGTACAGCATCCCCATTTTAAGGGAGCAAAAGCAATTGGAAAAATTTACATAATCTGAGATGAAGTCATCATATTTAGTACTTGGTTGAAAATCCTTTGCATTTGATGACCGCCTGAAGACCTGTGACCCATAGACATCATCAGACGCTGGGCATCTTCCCTGGTGACGCTCTGCCAGGCCTGTACTGCAGCCATCTTCAGCTCCTGTTTGTTTCGTCCTTAGTCTTGCCTTCAGAAAGTGAAATGAATGTTCGTTTGGATTCAAGACAGGTGATTGACTTTGGGCTGTGAAGACCATTCCACTTTTTGGCCCTGAAAAACTCCTTGGTTGCTTTAGCAGTGTGTTTGGGGTCATCGTCCTGCTGCTGCAAGGTGAAGCACCATCCAGTGAGTTTGGGGGCATTTGGGTGAATCTGAGCAGATGAAATGTTTCTGCACACGTTCATCCTGCTGCTGCTGTCAGCAGTCACATCAATGAAGACAAGTGAGCCAGTTTCTGTAGCAGCCATGCATGCCCAGGCCATAGCACCCCCACCACCATGCTTCAAAGATGGACAGTGGGGGGCTCGCTTTGGATCATGAGCAGTTCCTTTCTTTCTCCACACTTTCCTCTTTCCATCCCTTCGGTACAGGTTACTACTCATCTCATCTGTCTACGAGGCTTTGTTCCAGAAATCTACAGTTTAAAAAAAATGTGTTTTATAGAATAATGGCTGTTCTGTTCTTGAGGCTTACCAGTGGTTTGCATCTTACAGTGAGCCCTCTGAGGTTATGCTGATATAGCCTTCTCTTTATGGTGATGTTTCACGATTGAAAGTCTTCTGTGGTCTACCAGCTCGTTTGCTATTGCTGAGCTCACTTTTTTTTTTTCCCTGCTTCCTAACAATGTATCAGTAACAGTTAATTTTGACACACCCAATGATTTGGCTATGTCTCTGATCAATTTATTCAGATTTTTCAGCCTCATGTTTATGTATTAATACTTATTCGGTCCTTATGTTAAGAGACAACAGCAACAGACTCCAAATGCAAATTCCACACCTAGAATCAAATCTAGACTAATGATGCAAAGACACACAGCTGCTGCAGGTATGGCTGAGCAGTCAATTGCGTGGGTCGCTCGATATGGATTTAAATGCCCTAAAAGCTGATAGTCGCACTTTAACCTCATACTCACTGTTTTACTTCAGATCAGTGTGCTGGAGTACACAGCCAAAACAACCAAACGTGTGTCACTGTCCAAAACTTGCACATTGCACTGAATACATTGCATGGACATTTGTGTTTATATGTACATATTTTCATACGTGTGTGTGTGTGTGTGCTTGCCTGTGTGCATGCGTGTGTGTGTGTGTGTGTGTGTGTGTGTGTGTGTGTTACTGTGTGTGTGTGTGTGTGTGTGTGTGTTTACGTGTGTGTGTGTGTGTGTGTTAGTGTGTGTGTGTGTGTGTGTGTGCGTGTGTGTGTGTGTGTGTGTGTGTATGCGTGTGTGTGTGTGTGTGTGTGTGTGTGTTTACGTGTGTGTGTGTAGGATCTTCTGGGCAGGCACAGAGACTGCCACGCTCTGGTGCGGTTACCTGAGTGGGGCGATCCAGTCTGGTCAGCGGGCAGCACTCGAGGTCCTGGGGTGTCTGTCCCCCGGATCCCTGTCCCAGCAGCACCTGGAAGCTTCAGAGTCCTCACGAAAGCACCCTGACCCACGCAGGACCTGGCCTGCCCCCCCTGCACCTAACCCATCCTGCACCCTTCTGGCCATTGCCACGGTTACACTGGGAGCCGCTCTCCTACTGGCCCGTCCTCAGCCCTTCCGAGTCCTGATTGGACGGGCCTTGGCTTGTGTGCAGAAGGCTGGCTTTCAGCGATAAGCCACGTCGAGACAGTGAAGGTCAGATGTAGGTTGGTTAAACCTACTGGCTGTGTTGTTGTAATGTACTGCTACCTTTTGAATTTGTCTCTCTGGATTATAATTTCCATTGAACAAAACTGATATTGTACATTGAGTGGATAAGCGAACAGTATTGAACGAAGGTTTCAGTTATACACACTGATGGCCTTAAATGCAAATGTCATTGCTAACTTGATGGGAAAATCTTGTGTAAAATGAAGCCTGTAACTTTGTAATATTAAAATGGAGAAAAGTCAGCAGTTGACCTTACTGAAAACATATGGAAATGTCACCACATTCAGAAATAAAACTCATTTCTGAATATATTTGCCCCAAAAGGGAGTCATTGTATTCATGCCGGCATTACATTATGGTCAGCACAAATGCTTGCTTTAGGGCTGTAACGTTCCTGCACCTTGCACCAAACCCCCCGTTGATCTACAGATCCTTTCTTTCCCCTGGAAAGGAAATTGCTTTTCACGGGCTCAGGTTTGCCTCGTTATGTGAGGCACATGTTCGGCACAAACGTTGGCAGACATAGCTGTGTGAAATAGCTTATCTGTCTAATCATACCTTCATGTTACAGCAGAAATTGATGTTTGTTAGGTTAACATTGCACTTATTGATTAGAAATGGGCCTCTGTGCCTTCTTCTTGATACCTTTGTATTCCTGAGAGCAACGCTGATGTTCTCCACTACTGTTCAGAGCTGTGGATGAGAGCGCATGCTGTGTCACTGTAATGTAATGTAATTATAATAAACTGATAATGCGATGAATAATAAGTGAAGCTATAATGAGGTCGTACACACACTCTCACTCACCGAGTCTGGCTGAGTTTAAACTGACTCTCCACATTATGTTGCCCTTCATTATATGCACCTTTGCGATGAAATCGCCTTTTTTGTGTTTCGGTTGAAAAGTCTTCATTTCTAGGCTGCCTCATGTTCCTCTCATCGCGAAACTGCGCTGCCCTCCAGAGACACGGTCTGTGGAGCGTAAACTCACTTCCTTTAGACTAAACTTACTTCCTTTAGACTAAACGCATTTCCTTTAGACTAAACTATCTTCATTTAGAGTAAACTCGCTTCCTTCAGACTAAACTCACTCCCTTTAGACTAAGTTTATTTCCTTTAGACTAAATTTACTTCTTTTAGACTATACTCTCTTCCTTTAGAGTTAACTCACTTCCTTTAGACTAAACTTGCTTCCTTTAGAGTAAACTCACTTCCTTTAGACTAAACTCACTTCCTTTAGATTAAACTCGCTTCCTTTAGACTAAACTCACTTCCTTTACATGCTCAGGCAATATGAGAACGAAAATATAAACTCAAAGTTAGCTCCAGATTCCAGAAATATGTGCCTCAACCTTGTGAAATGTGAAATGAGTCCGTCCTAATTGCCGACGTCTCACTGAGCTGTCGTACGATCCTCAGTGTGGAGGATAGCTTGGTCTGTCTGGAGTGTAGGGGGAGCACTGTTAATAATCAAGGTGCATCTGTGTTTCTGGCATACTGGCCTGTAGGCCTGTACATGTGAATGGGACAGACCTACCGGTGAAATTGATCATACATTCCTTGCGGCACTCTTAAAAACGCAGTTTGAACTTGCCAGGATTTTAATTCATGCGATTAATCCTTTAGGCCACTATGATTAAACACTTTTAAAAAAAATGTTTTTTTACATTTTTTTGAAGGTTTTGAACACAAACTAATTACTTTTTAACTCTGACAGGAATGCTTGAGGGGGCAGATGATTAAGTGTCAGCTTGCAGGTTCTGCATGGGTGGCTGTTTCAATAAACATAAGGAAAATAACAATTTAAATCAATATTTTTTTTTAACGTTTCACCGCTGTTTGAAAGGCACATCTCCGTATTGCAACGTCCCTCAATACTTTGGAGGGGCTGGGGTCACCAGTAGGTGACAGGGGCTGAGGAGAGGTGTATTACTCCACGTGAGCTATGGCTGACTGTGTATTACCCCACCTGAGCTATGGCTAACTGTGTATTACCCCACCTGAGCTATGGCTAACTGTGTATTACCCCACCTGAGCTATGGCTAACTGTGTATTACCCCATCTGAGCTATGGCTAACTGTGTATTACCCCATCTGAGCTATGGCTGACTGTATTACCCCACCTGAGCTATGGCTAACTGTGTATTACCCCACCTGAGCTATGGCTAACTGTGTATTACCCCACCTGAGCTATGGCTAACTGTGTATTACCCCATCTGAGCTATGGCTAACTGTGTATTACCCGACCCGAGCTATGGCTAACTGTGTATTACCCCACCTGAGCTATGGCTAACTGTGTATTACCCCATCTGAGCTATGGCTAACTGTGTATTACCCCATCTGAGCTATGGCTAACTGTGTATTACCCCACCTGAGCTATGGCTAACTGTGTATTACCCCACCTGAGCTATGGCTAACTGTGTATTACCCCACCTGAGCTATGGCTAACTGTGTATTACCCCACCTGAGCTATGTCTAACTGTGTATTACCCCACCTGAGCTATGGCTAACTGTGTATTGCCCCAGCTGAGCTATGGCTAACAGGGTATTACTCCATCTGAGCTATGGCTAACAGGGTATTACCCCATCTGAGCTATGGCTAACTGTGTATTACCCCACCTGAGCTATGGCTAACGTGTATTACCCACTGAGCTATGCTAACTGTTTTTGACCCCAGCTGAAACTATGGCTACATTAACCATTTCATTGAACTATGACTAATAGAGGGTATTACTTTCATCTGAGCTTGTCTAACAGGATTCCAAAGTCTTGACCTTGAACTAGCTCAAGAAAGTCAGTGTGCAGAAAAGTACATTAAAACACATTTTTATTGTAACGAATGACTAATTTAGTTTTATTTAACAACAGATTAAAGTTGTTCTATTTTCTTGTTAATTTTCAGGTTTTTTCACTGAAATGTCAGTTTCTGAATATCCTTGATCAGCTTTGGGAAAAAATACTGCATTTATGCTTTCTGATAGTACTCTGGTCTGGACACCTTCTAAGGAACATTATTTTCATCTGTTCTTTTTTTCAAGTGAGACTTCAGTATACCATTTTAGCTTGATATCATCACCATCGTTAGCTTGTCATTTTTAAGCCACCAGCTGGTGACCGCATCCCTTCGGCAAGATGCCTTTGTTCAGTGCTTTTTGCCATCAAAAAAATAAATAAAAAAGTAGAAAAAAAGAAAAAGCTAACTGTAAGTACCTCTCTACTTTCATTTTATTCTCTAACTTATTTACTGGCCATTGCTATTTCAGTCCTCTGTTGCAGACATTTTCTCCATGTCGTGCGTGTTCTGCAATTGTAATGTCAGGCTATACTGTAGAAATACTGTATATTACTGTATATGTACAGTAGCACAGAGATTTACATGGACTGTGGCTCCCTGACCTGGTTCTATTTTTCTTTTTTTTTGTTGTTCCAGCTGGTTAAATAAGGTTTAAATTCCTGTTGAATTTCTGCCATTTTTCTTTAACAATGCAGTACAGATTTGGCTTATTAATATTTGCTACGTCACTGACATTCAGAACTTGAGTGTCTTAGAGTCCACAGTTGCAGCAGTTGCTCCTATTCCCTCATGAATCTGTAATTGAATTTCATTATAAAATGTAACCTCTTTCTAAAGGTGTCAGTTTTCACGTAGCTCATCACATGAAAGGAAAGCTGATCTAACTTATAACTCCTGGAATATGAATATGGAAGATGTATTAGTCACGGCATGCATAGTATTTAAGAGGGTAAATCATTTTTAAATAGATTTAAACAGCTTGTGAGCTGAGTTTGCAGTTGTTATTGGAACAAAACCCTGCATAGGCAATTGGTCTTCAGGGCCAATTTTGGGAACCACCGAACTAGAAGATTCCCAATAACTATGGCCAATTAATTTGCAACTTAATTCATTATGTATGCGAAACATGATTTTCTATTTGCAGTGGCTAGCTAATTGTAGATAGCCCATTGTTATGATGAAAAAATAAAGTTCAGATTTAACAACAAGAGCTTTGTCAGCTGGTTAACCACATTCTTGTCTGCTTAATGTGCATACACATTCAAGGTGAAACCTGCGAAGACATTACGGTGAGCTCCCTTATCACTCAAAGTAAATGTCTTGCCAGAATATTGCTGACATCTGCTGGCTGGAGTCCAAAATGCAATCTGTGTTATGGATTTTTTCAACTTCACCAGAGGTCTGGATATCTGACAGAGTGCGAGCTAAAGAAAGATGCTCTCAGTGCTCATTAAATTCTGAAACTTGATTCTAAAAGTGCATGAATCATTGTATCTCAGTTGTACTGCAGTCCGTTTCTGTAGAGATTTGTGCTGCTTTTTTATTTTCCAGGAGTCCTGCTTGATATATGGAATTCTTATTAGAGAATGTTTTGTTCCGCAGTTCACTGCCTACGCGTTGCACTGCTCTGTAAATTGGATTGTTTTCTGTCTGGCTGTCCGCCCTGTTAGCTTCTGACTTTTCTCCTCATTGAAGGATGTCTCCACTCAACAGCGTCTTGTGACTGGCCTGCGGACGAAAGTGCATTCAAGGCATTACGATGATGGACACCAAACAGGACGCCTAAGGTTACATCAGCAGCCCGAAGAAATATCGAATATAGAAGACCTTGTGTAACATATCACCAAAACAAAGGTACAACTTGGCCCTCAACATTGTTTCCTAGTCTTGCCTCTTCTGTGACCCTAAAGGACTGTACCCTAATGTATGACTTTGTACAGGAGCTATACACCCCACGTGGACTGTAATTTTGCCAACCTCAAGGGCGTTACAGTACATTGTATTATAATATAATCACAACAATCCTTCAAAGCAGAATATTAGGAGCCTCCCTTCTGCCCAGGACAAGATCCGCCCCCGTCCTCCAAATTCTTTATACTTTAGTGTACCCTGTTACAGCCATACGTGTAGTTCTGTATACTGTAGTGTACCCTGGTGTTACAGCCATACGTGTAGTTCTGTATACTGTAGTGTACCCTGGTGTTACAGCCATACCTGTAGTTCTCTCTCTCATAAAAAACATGTTTTCAACGTACAAAAATGCCAAGTTACTCACACATACAAGACATTCACCGTCTATAACTCAGACTTTCAGACTGCCAAAACCCAGGCCTGCCATTAAAAGTATTGATATCAAAATGATACCAAGTTACGGTACTACGAACAATATAGGCTATCTTGCCTCACTGAAATTAAATAAGATGTATTCCAAAGCAATGCTACCCAATATTTCCTCAATTCTTTCAAGTCACTTGACCCTGTGTTTTGTAATCTTACCATTTTACAATGTCATGCAAACTTTGTGTCAGATCAAAGTGTCAAATATTTTGAATTGCCTCATGGAACACATTGAAATTCATGTAGAAAACAGCTGGTGAGCAACTACTTTAAAACCACTGCTGGTGGTTTTAAAGAAGAACACAGGCCAGTAAGCACAGAAGAGCTCCCGTTGAATCCATATGGCTTTGCAATATTGTAGCCGGTTAATAACTGAACGTGCAGACAGTACGTCATAATGCAGTGTATATGTTTGGTGAATGGCGGGTAGATATGGTGCAAAAATAATAATTGAGAAGTAGTAGACAATTATTAGTGAGGGTAAAAGCAGGTTAAAGAAACATGTTCCTAGCTGGGCTTGAACCTAAGACCCCGTGTTCCTAAGACTGTAACCTTGCCCACTAGGCCACAGCAGACTAGCTGATTAAATTGGAAATGTTTCAGAGTAAAAAGGTATGGGTATTTAGCGTGTGTATGTGAGTTTTTGATTGGGTCGTGTAGGTGAAGATTTGGCTGGTGTCGGTAAAATGTCCAATGGGGAGACATTTTGTTAGTGGGATAGGCGGCAGGAAAAATAAGAATGAGAAGAAGAAGAAGAAGAAGAAGAAGAAGGAGGAGAAAATGCAAAATCCCCTTAGTTTGGGGCTTTATTGTGTGGACAAGTTGTTTATGAATTCAGTCTGTTGAAATGGGGTGAGAATGTACAGAATTTAATGTTTTTAAGGGCTGAGTGTTTGTGGCTGTTGTGGTTATTTCTGTGGGGAACCCTGAAAAGTGCCAAACTCTCGGTGCTGTATAGGTATGGGGCATGCCCCCACCAAGGCGTAACTTGGCGGGATGGCATACCTGCCATCCCAATACTGTAGTATACCCTGTTACAGCCATACTGTAGTTCTTTGTACTGTAGTGTACCCTGGTGTTACAGCTGTACCTGTAGTTCTCTATACTGTAGTGTACCCTGTTACAGCCATACTGTAGTTCTCTATACTGTAGTGTACCTCATTACAGCCATACTGTAGTTCTCTATACTGTAGTGTACCTTATTACAGCCATACTGTAGTTCTCTATACTGTAGTGTACCCTGTTACAGCCATACTGTAGTTCTCTATTCTGTAGTGTACCTTATTACAGCCAAAGAAGTGAGCAAGTGCTGCCATCAGGTTTGGTAAGTCGGGAAGGTCTGGTGTGAGAAATGACCAATGGCCAGGAAGATGGCTATTCACTGGATGAAAATGAGCATCTGCAGGGGGCTTCTTAAAAGCATGCACTGGAGCGGGGTGCATTTTCAACCATTTATTTTTCCAGCCAGGCTCAGGGGCAGGCACGGGACGCCTATCATCTGTTAAAAAGGAATAGATGTGCAGAAATGATTCATAAAGATTGCAGACCCCCTGCAGTACCTTTGCGGACCCCCTGTCGAAAACCCAGGCGCGCTAGAGCACTCAAGGAATGGCACTGTAAATGTGGATTTGCAAATAAAAGTTCAGTTCTGTACCACTAGGGCACTGGCAGAAGCTTTTATAAAAACACACCATAAAAGAACACACATATTAGAGCAGTGAGAAAGGTAGGGAAAGTTGTGTTTCATAAGCAGGCTAAATGTAAGGGATCCCGAACAGCCATACGAAGACATGTAGCCACTAAAGAGTGATAACATGAAAAGTATCGCACATTCTGAACGTACATGAAAACACTCTTTTCAGAGGGTGCAGGCGGGATTTGAGAGCTCACTTATCACTGCTTCGCTGAATTGGTCTCAGCTGTGATAGTCCTGGAGCAAACACCCCAAGGCTGCTCCTCTTTCACAAAGCCTCTCACACAGAGATATTGTCATAACAAATGTCTCAAGACCACTTGCATTTGCATGTCAGGGAGAAGTATCTCTCTCTCTCTCTCTCTCTCTCTCTCTCTCTCTCTCTCAAATTCAAATTCAAATTCAAAATGCTTTATTGGCATGAAATACACTTGTACTTATTGCCAAAGCGTACACATAGAAACAGGAATAGGAAACATGAAATACAAACAACATTGTGGAAACGACAACAATGCAATCAACAGTGTGGCAATGGCCACAACGAGTAGGCTATACAACAATAACAATAATAAAATAATAATAATAATAATGTAAAAAAAATAAAAAATAAATAAAAAAAATAAAAAATAAATGAATAAATAAATAAAAAAAAATAAAAAATAAAAAAAGATAGAAATTAATAAATAATTAAAATAAATATATTTGTGGTGGTCAACCAGTGTCCCTCAGATTATGGCAGGCCGAGATGTACTTTGCTGCTAGTGGAGCCGTTGGCCTTTCTCCTAGCAGGATTTGCATTTTTTCCTCATTTGTTTGGGAAAGGAAGTCCTTTATCTCTCTCTATCTCTCTCTCTCACTCACACACATACACACACACACACACACACACACAAACAAATACTCACAAAAACACACTCTCCCTCAGTACTATTCGCAAGTGTTGTATTGACATTGCAAACAGAATCACTCCGTCGAAGCGGTCACATACAGAGTAAAATACACAATGTGCATATTTTGTCACAAAGGAAAATGGATTTTCGACGATGAACACGCACTCCTCGTGATCTCCCGACTGCTCTGTCTCTCTCTGCTGACGCGGAGGCATCTAAAGCGTCCCGTTGGCCTTCGATCCCAGGCACGTCTAGCCCTTAACAAATAAAAACCAAAGGGAAGAACTCCGCCTCGCTCAGTTCCCCTCAGCAAGTCCATTTAAGCACACCTTGAAATAAAAATATGTTTTTCATCACAATATTCTTTTGAAGAGAGGATCAAGATGGGGTTTTTTTTCTCCCGTGAGTGATGAATTTCAGCGCTTATTGACAGTATTAAACGCATGAATAACTAATCAAAGCCCATCGGTCAGGGGACCAGAGCACAGGGATGTTCGCTCTAGATTGATTTTTTTTTCTTTAAAGCACATCTAAGGATCTGAGAACAGAAGGGGGACAAAATGATATTAGTATGACTCTTGCTTGTGAAGGTGCGTGTGTGTGTGTATGTGTGTGTGTGCGCCTGTGGTATGTCCATGTATTAGCTAAATCCAAATTTTCTCTTGGCAAGCTTTCAGGGGTGCTTCATCTCTAGCAATACCATCAAATTAACTTGGACAGGAGCGGTTCCAACTGCGGCAAATACTTGGCATACCTATGCAGGATTTCCTGCTTCACTTTTGTGTTTATCAGAAATGTGTCCTCCTCCTTTCTCAACCCTGTCTACACCCCCAAGATGGCAAAGCTTATGCATCAACAAAGCAGATAGATATTTTGCTCTGGCTAACTATGTCTGTAGCTTTATAACACCATATTACAGACTGTTGGAATCATGTCTCTTTCAAACATACAGCAGTGGCGGCGTTCATACCAGTCAGGCAGTCACAAGTACACCAAAATGCTCGACTGACATGTCTGATAGCAGAATCTCACACTTCGCTGTCATATGCAGCAACGTTACGAGGTAGCTAGCTTTAGCTTAGCGGTGATGGAACAGATCTACGCTAGCCACTGCTAGCACAGCACCAGTGGGATTCAGTCTGCTCTAGCCTGTCATTAAGCATGGGAAAATTCTGTAACATAAACACGCATATTCAGACACATTAAGTCATTATCGCTTTTATTTTGTTTGTTTTGCATCTTTACACAGTCTAGCTTCATCTATCTGTAGCAGCAAAGCCGTATGCCTCTTCCACCACGTAACTTGATGGGAGGCCACGTTCTCCCTTCAGCAAAATGGGAAAGTAGCCTAGAAGAGCTGCAGGCTGCGGCCTACTGGCCAAGCTGAATGTCAACTAAGATACATGACCACACATTCACCTGAGATATTTATTTAGAGAAAAATGCAATGTCTCTGCAGACCAATATCTGTGTCTCTCAAACCACGGATATTAGTCTGTGGTATTCAAACTGCTGTCGTATCTGGAAAAAAATACCAAACTTACACGGGATAGTAGGATTTCAGACTGGTGGCGTCATGCCTATTTCCTCGCTAATGAAAGGTAACTAGCCCATACCAGCTGAGGAAGTGGATTGGAATCTTATTCTGCAGCTTCAGTTGTTCCTTTGTAAAATATCGGACCCCCAGCAAATTCTTGGGTCATCAAGGCCAGCCAGCGAACATAACTGAATTTACTTAGCTAGGAACGGCAGCTACCTAACGTTACCGAACGCTGAGCAGCCACTTGGCTTGGTAGGATAGCCACTAACACAAGCCTATCTCTCAAGCATTAACCCGGCTGAAAAGGCAACACTGTCCACTGTAGCAAATCCATACACGTTCCCGCTTCTTCTTCTGTTTGCCACAAGCTTTTCAGATACAGCCCACAAAGGCAAAAAAGGTCACATCCAGAAATGTCTCGAACACTGTTTTAGAAATACCAAACACAGACAGGCGAGCAAGGACTGGGAAGAAGTGCACACAGACACAGAATGCCAGTGCTAATGACTGAGCACGGCTGTTTTATAATATTTTCAAGGTGAAAATCCTGCAAAGTATGCCTTTAATGAAAAGTATTTTGAATAGGGCTCACAAGTGTCACAATTTGCCAGGAGTGCAGATTAAGCTTTGAGGTAAGGTTTTAAAGGCAAGGTGTCGAGCTTCAGTCCTGGAGGGCCTTATACTGTATGTGCCCGCTCCCAGAATGCTTCATTTAATTGAACCGTCATTTGGTTTTAACCACTGATTGGCTGAAGAGTCCACACAACTTGTTTCCATGTCCTAAACTGGCTGCTGGCAGAACTGAAACCACAGAAACCCGCAGACGCAGCGGCCCTCCAGGACTGGAGTTAAACCTGTTGACACAGCGCCCCCTCCAGGACAGGAGTTAAACCCGCAGACACTGCGGCCCTCCAGGACTGGAGTTAAACCCGCAGACACTGCGGCCCCCCAGGACTTGAGTTAAACCTGCAGACACTGCGGCCCTCCAGGACTATAGTTAAATCTGCAGACACTGCGGCCCTCCAGGACTGGAGTTAAACCTGTCAACACAGTGCCCCCTCCAGGACTGGAGTTAAACCTGTCAACACAGTGCCCCCTCCAGGACTGGAGTTAAACCTGCAGACACTGCGGCCCTCCAGGACTGGAGTTAAACCTGCAGACACTGCGGCCCTCCAGGACTGGAGTTAAACCCGCAGACACTGCGGCCCCCCAGGACTTGAGTTAAACCTGCAGACACTGCGGCCCTCCAGGACTATAGTTAAATCTGCAGACACTGCGGCCCTCCAGGACTGGAGTTAAACCTGTCAACACAGTGCCCCCTCCAGGACTGGAGTTAAACCTGTCAACACAGTGCCCCCTCCAGGACTGGAGTTAAACCTGCAGACACTGCGGCCCTCCAGGACTGGAGTTAAACCTGCAGACACTGCGGCCCTCCAGGACTGGAGTTAAACCCGCAGACACTGCGGCCCTCCAGGACTGGAGTTAAACCCGCAGACACTGCGGCCCTCCAGGACTGGAGTTAAACCTGCAGACACTGCGGCCCTCCAGGACTGGAGTTAAACCCGCAGACACTGCGACCCTCCAGGACTGGAGTTAAACCCGCAGACACTGCGGCCCTCCAGGACTGGAGCTAAACCCGCAAACACTGCGGCCCTCCAGGACTGGAGTTAAACCTGCAGACACTGCGGCCCTCCAGGACTTGAGTTAAACCAGCAGACACTGCGGCCTTCCAGGACTTGAGTTAAACCAGCACACACTGCGGCCCTCCAGGACTGGACACTTCGACCGGAGTTCCAGAGTAGCTGCTCCAAGGGAAAGGGTAGCTGTAAATCTGCCAGGATTCCACTGAATTATTGCTTCAGTAGCTGCAGTGTTGCTCCTGGTTGTGAAAGGTAATGCATTTTAAGGTCATAAGATATACCGCTAGCTCTTTACAGGTATTATTTCTGTCTAGGTAATATAACTCTGTAGATAATAGATAATCTATGTAGGTAATCCAGCTCTACATCATGCATACTCAAATCTGGACCTTGAATCCAAATCCGGCCCTGGTTTTCTTTCCCCCCAGGTAATTAACTGAACAATTAGTGCTTATGATTGGCCAGACTGTATTCACACCTGACTCCCAGTGTGGAAAACTAGATGGACCTCTGGGTGATTTGAGTAACAGAGCTCTGGATTATAGGTAGTATAGCCCTGGGGAATCTATATTTCTAAACTAAAGACCATTTTGCACTCTAGCTCTGTAGAGTATAGACAGACCTGGGTCAAATACGTATTTGTTTTGGATTCAAAAATTTTCTGTGCTCTGTTGATCTTGCCTGGTGTAATTGAGCCTGCTAATATGACCAGAAGGCGGGGATTGCAGTTTTTGAGAGTATTTCATTGGTTCCAGAAAGGATCAGTAAAGTGTAGAAAAGGATTTGAATCCAAAACAAATACGTATTTGTTTTGGATTCAAATACTTTTCTGTGCTCTGTTGATCTTGCCTGGTGTAATTGAGCCTGCTAGTATGACCAGAAGGCGGGGATTGCAGTTTTTGAGAGTATTTCATTGGTTCCAGAAAGGATCAGTAAAGTGTAGAAAAGGATTTGAATCCAAAACAAATACGTATTTGACCCAGGTCTGATTATAGGTAATACATCGCTCCAGCTAATCTAACTCTGTAGATTATCGCTAGTCTACCTCTCTAAGTAATCTCTATCTCTCTTTAATAAGGTAATGTGGCCTGTAGTGTGTAAAAAAGCCAGTGGTTTGCTTGCAACCCCAGCTCACACAGAGAGGATAAAGCAGGGGAAATGTGACAGTTAAAAGTTTGGAAATTAATAATTTAAACTGGCCTAAATCTAGACTGAGTCATGGTGCCTTCCTTCCTTCCGGAAGGTTCCCTGTTCCCGAGGAGGACGGCCGCAGCTCGGAGTTAACGGCGCGCCGTAAATCCCGTGACATCATATTCCCGCGCCCGTGGGCCCTCGCGCTCCGCGGCGAGGGGGCTGGGTAACGAATCCGTGGGGTGGCGAGAGGCGGGAAGACAGGGCGACTCGTGGGCGAGTCGGAACGAGCCCCCGCTGCAGCTGTGGAAGAGCCTCGCTGCG
The DNA here is from genome assembly GCF_018555375.3 of Anguilla rostrata. NCBI lineage: Eukaryota > Metazoa > Chordata > Actinopteri > Anguilliformes > Anguillidae > Anguilla > Anguilla rostrata. Next base: position 36,551,994 of record NC_057946.1, on the reverse strand, counting down.
CGCGCCTCTGATTAATGAAAAAAAAAAAGGGAAAAAGAAAAAAAAAGGCTGAGTCAGGCATCCTGCAGCTTGCGCTGTCGCGAACAAAAACTGATGCAGTAGAGCGGCACTTTGAAAGATAATATCCTGTCCTGATATAGCAATATATATATATATATATATGACTGAATACAATTTTTTTGGTGGTGAAAGAATATTTTTATGAATTCCCAAATGGACACTTTTGCTCAGTGTGTCATGATTAGGGGTATGGATGCATATGAGACATGTGAGGGTGCTTATTAAATGGACGACCTGCATGACAATGGTGGTGCTTAAAAAATCCGTTTTTAGCAACATTGTAAGGTATCGTGTACTAATAAAGTTAAAACACAGTAAGTTTCCATTCATTGTTTGGTTGCAGGAGCAGTGAATGCCTAAGTTGATGTATTACTTTATTTCATTTTTATAAATAATAAATAAATAAATAATATCCTACATTTTTCTTTTTAATTAATAAAGTTTAATGGTATATATATATATATATATATATATATATATGTATATATAATCTGGGGATTAGAGATGTTTTTCCCATCATTTGCCCCAAAAGGTCATGCAGTCAGATTATGTACCAAATGGTTTTTAGCTCCCAGAATTGAGCATTTTTCTTCTGTAAGACATGCCGTATAGTAAATCCCGATTTATGACTGTCTCAGCTCAAAGCAGTTATGCCTTTGCTTATGATACATAACATGCAAATAGTACAGCGAGGGTGTGACAATCAAATCAGTCAGTAATCAGCCTCCTCATTACTTACCTTCGGGTCACCAAATTAATTCAAGTGTGTCAAAACACATTGGCTTTTTAGGAAATGTTTCGGTCAATGCTAAAATTTGAATCCTCGGTTGCTATGTTACATCGCATAGCAACCTGATAGACTTCTCCTTGAAGCCTGTACCGGATTTTCAGTGAGCGTGGTGTATATTTAGCCGGTGGTTTCGATGTGTGTGTTGTTAAATTAACATTTTTAGGAGCCTAGCTCTGTGCCAGCCAGGTACAATAAACTGATCCTTCAAGGTACTTAAAGTGGAAACTAAACCAAGCACACTACAAGACATACATTGCGTAGCAACCGGATACTGGACATGACTGGAGTTAGAACATGGAGGACAAGTTTAGAACAAGCATATGAACTCCTCACAGCAACAGAACAAAAGGGCAAAATTAAAATGAATGAAACTGTTGTGGGGCGGCACGGTGGTGCAGTGGGCAGCACTGTCGCTTCACAGCAAGAAGGTCTTGGGTTTGAATTCAGCCTGGGCCTTTCTGTGTGGAGCTTGCATGGTCTCCCTGTGTCCACGTGGGTTTCCTCCTGGTACTCCGGTTTCCTCCCACAGTCCAAAGACATGCAGGCAGGCTAATTGGAGACTCTAAATTGCCCATAGGCATGAGTGTGTGAGCAAATGGTGAGTGAATTCCCTGTGATAGATTGGCAGCCCATCCAGGGTATATTATTCCTGCCTCTTGCACAATGGGATAGGCTTGTTAGCTCAAAACCAAAATGGCCATGAGTAAACTAATTTCCATAAATGCTGTAAGCACTTAAAAAAAATAATTTTTCAGTTTACAGTCCCGTTCTGCGCCCGTGTGTCAGGCCCGTGTTCACAAGCATGGTGAATAATGAAGCCAGTCCGATTTCTATGATACACAGAAATGCTAACACCAAAATTCAGGGCAGGGAGTGGATGCTTTCTGTATAGTGGGACACACCTGCACACCTGGCTGAAATTCTGTGCAGGTGAATAGAGAATTGATTCTTGGAAAGGAAGTCAACTTTATACATTGTAGTACTGTATTTCTAAATCCAATTTCGTATTCTTAGCTTTTGGCCTGTCGACTTCCATTAGATTCTTCATAGCTCATAGCTTCATAGCATGTGAATGCACATCTGTAAAAGTCACTGGAAGACATAAATCTACCCCAATTACACACATTTTCTCTGTAATTTGATTTTTTATTTCCAAAATAAGCTCTCTGGACTCTTCAGTGAAAAACCTTCTGTAAAGACTATTCACGATAGACAAAATAGAGCAGTGCTTATTACTGTATTTCGCCAATGAAAACACAGTAATTATTAATAGTAGTGCAATTTATTGCACAAATCATCATTATATTGTTTAATGTGAAATTGATAAATGAAAGCATGGCACTCATTTCTAATCAAGACTTTGACTGCTGTGTATTGATTTATGCATTGTTAATAACAAAAATCGGAATTTATTACAGCAATGGCAAATCGTATTTACAATGAACGGAGCATTATTTGACAATGCGAAGCGATGTGTGGTATTGCTTATCCCTCACCCAGGCAGACCCTGGCCTTTATGTGCGACAAAACGCTCTGAAACACAGACAGCATTCCCGCTAAAGTTCGCGGCTAACCTCAACGATCCGTCTCGTTTTTAGTGTGCGCTGTTGGAGGAAGGTCATTAACTCCGGCCCTATCTGACCTGGCAGCGTTTACAATGTGTGCATTTCGGAGATGCCGTTCTGAAGATCTGCAGATTGCCCACGCAGGCCGGAGGAGGAGGAGGAGGAGGAGAGTGCGAGGGTGCCCCGGCTGTTGCCCGCGGCGATACACAATTCGCCGTTACGGGACGTAAGGGAGTAATTATGGATGCTGAATGGCATGCTTTGTTTGAGTACGGCCGCACAGGAACACTGGCCAGAGCGTTCCCTTCATGAATTTCTTTATTGAAGTAGAATATGATTCCAGTGAATGGCACATTTTAAAAAGGTGTCAACAGGGGAACGTGAATAGAGGCAAGCAGACGAACGAGGTTACCTGTCCGGGAGCAAAGTTATCCTTGCCTGCTTCAGCACCTGGACTAACTCCATTCAGCCCATCTTACCCTATTCACCGACCAGCCTGTCCATTATTTTCGGCTGCAAACCCCCCCTGCCCCCATAATAATGGAGAACTTACAGGGAAATTACGGGGATGTAATTAGCACAGAACACACCAGGCGACTCGGAGTGATTTTCCTAAGAGTGCGCTTCCGTTCATTCCGCCACACTCTTCTCGGCTGTTCCTCTTCAGAAATCTGCCTGCCGTCGGAGGAAGCACCTGGCCCAGTAGGAGAGGCGCAGGTGTGCATTCTGCAGGTGCGGTGACCAGTGAACCGCCGGATTCGAACGCTGACTCCCGCGTATTTTGATGGGCACGCCGCGGCGACGGCTGAAAAGCTTCGCGGCTTGATGTCCAACGACAGCGGCACCCATCCCCCAAATTTGTGCACATATCAGCGAGGGGGAAGAAAGTAGTATTAACGAACTTCCAAACGCGGCCACCCTTTTTTGATGAAGGAAGTTTTCTCGGCGATAAGGAAGCTGTCAGACTTTCTTTGGCCAGCTTTTGTTATCTCCGGGCTTTTTTTTATTGTCTGGAGGCCGTGGTGACCTTCGGGACCTGAAGCGGGTTGCTGTCTTGTGTATTAAAACTGAATGATTAATGAATCATCATCAGCTGTATGAGCAGAACAGTGACTGTGCAGGGCAGGCAGGTACACTACCAGGGAAGCTTAACACGTCCCGGGTTTCCTTGTGCTAACTGGCTTGACAAAACCTCAACAACCGCAATCGGGCTTGACCGGCATCATGAAGGTGGTTATCGACTTGCTAAGCAGACACGGGCTTTGGTAATCTAGCTCTGTGCTTGTTCCCGTTAAAGGGGCGGAGTCTGTAATATGTAGTCTGCAGTGCAGCATAAGTTACCATAGTGATATACCCCAATTAAAAGTGAGTCAGCTTTGTGATATGGAACACCCAGGGCTAAAGCTAAAATTAGCTCGCTAACCTCGTAATCTCGCTTCATAGTACACCCCCCGGGGGGTCCGGGCTTGTCAGTATACTATATGACCTAAAGTATCGGGACAGCCCTTTGTCTGAGGCTATTTTTCATGGTTTGGGCTAGGCCCCTTAATTCCAGTGAAGGAAAATCTTAATGCTAAAGCATACCATCACATTCTAAATGATTCTGTGCTTCCCCAACAGTTTGGGGAAGGCCCTTTCCTGTTTTATCATGAAAATACCCCTGGGCATACAGTGAGGTCCATACAGAAATGGTTTTGTCAAGAATGGCAAGGAAGAACATCACTGGCCTGCACAGCCCTGACCTCAACCCCTTCCAACAGTTTGGGATCAGTTGGAAAAGCCGACAGCTAGCCAGGCCTAATCACCCAATCAGTGCCTGACCTCACTAATGCTCTTTGGGCTGAATGGAAGGAAATCCCTGCAGCAATGCTCCTAGCATAAATCCTTCCCAGAAGAGTGGAGGTTCTTATAACAGCAAAGAGTGGACCAACTCCATATTAATGCCCATCATTTTGGATGAGATGTTGGATGTCAGGTGTCCACATGCTTTTGGCCATGTAAGTGTAGCTCTGTGGGCATCGCCCAAAATCCCTTCCTCTCTCTGAGTCTCAGGCTGACTGAACACCACACCCAAGCAGCCAGCGCTAGCTTGTCAGGGCTTTCACAGCTTTAGGCGACGTTAGCCGAGTTTAAATAAAGGAACGTAGGAGTCTTAATCCGTTATCGTCAGGGTAATTTCCCTGATGCTCCCCGCTCTGCTTCCTCCTTGCTCCTCTGCCTGGTCTCTCTTGCTGATTGATGCTCCCGCTGTTCCGCAGATATGAAAAGACACGCCTTGTGCAGTTCTGGGACGGACAGGTGCATTGTGGGAAGATCATTATCTTTCATAACTCTGACAAGAAATATTTTCTGCAGAAGATTCCGGATTTGATCTGCAAGATTTTTACATTTACTGTATGTATGCTTTTCTCGAGCCAGTACTAAATTATGAATTGCTGTTGAAGCGTTGAGTAATGTGTCTGCTGGCACACACACACACACACACACGTACAAATGTATAATTCAGCAAATGAAGTACAAGTTCACACATGCATACACTCAATTTAGGGTGTTGAGGTTTTCTTTTGGGAACTTTTTTTTCCATCTCCCGGACTGTGCTCAAGACACAGTAGTGTTGTTGTCATTTTATTAGTACTTTCGTTTTGTAACACAATTGAATTGCATATGCCTCATTACCATACAGATTTCTAGACATTTTCACTGATTAAAAAAGAGAGAACGACCATTTGCATTAAAAGCAGTTTATATTTCTCTCTCTTGATTTTTTTTTTCTTTTTTTTTTACATTTTCATTATAAAAATCATATTTTTTGTTTAAACAGTGAACAATTGATACAATTTATGAAAAAATATCAATAGGTTTTAGGGAAGAAAAAAAACCAGCAGAAATACTATTGACAAATATAAAATAGTTTTGCTCTGTGTTTTTGTCATGCGCTGAAAAGCTATACTAAACTCGCATATATATTAGCCCCGTCTGTCACCAATGTAAATAGAGAACTACCAGGGAGTGCTAAACCAAAGGCAGAATTGCTTACAGAATAATCCAAGTCCCCCCGCCCCCCCACAAACACACACCTACACACATACACACTTTCTACACTGTGACTGCAGGCACCACTGTCACCCACATGCATACACATTGTGCACAGATACACACACACACACACACACACACACATGTGTGTATTTTGGCACATTTTAGCAGGGTGAGTGATTGGAAAAAAAGGAACCGACTCTCACCCCCCACCCACCGCCCACCAGCCCCCTTCCCCCACAAAAAACAAAAAAACAAAAACAAATGGAAATACAATTCAGTTTCAGACCCCACAAGTTGTTCTTTCACCTTATATCGTATGTTGTTAATTAGCCCAAGGAATCATCCCACATTAAAGGGCCAGGACTACACCCAGCTACTGGTGGAAAGTCATATTCACAATAGATTCCTCATCGGATTATGATTTTGGTTTTTTGGGCATATAAAGAAAAAGCCTGATATTTCCACTGCAAGTTGAAAAGTTCCCCTTCTCAGCATATCCAGCTGCCATCTCTGAACAGTCTCTAAGCCACCAGCACTCCAGGACAGCTCAAAATAATTACTGCAATTTCCACTTCTTTTGCTATTTCAAACCAATGGATATTGCCTACAGGAGCCTGAACTTCAATCATGCTCAAAACAGGAAAAGAGTTGTTATTCTGTGATGGCTAAAGTTCAATATTGTTCAGCTTGAGAAACACAGGTCCACTTTCTAAATAACAGAACTTTAAGCTTGGTGTTGTTCATTCGTGGACCAGCCGTAAGAACTGGAACCGAACAGCACACTTGCGTAAAAAGAACACATCTAAACACAGAACCCACCTTACAAAATCATATTGGCATATTATTTTTCATAAGGAGAGTGGCCTAAAAACAAGATAACCAGTAGACAGAGAGAGAAAGACAGTGAGAGAGAGAGAGAAATAGAGTGAAAGACAGTGAGAGAGAGTGAGAGAGAAGGACAGTGAGAGAGAGAGAGAAGGGCAGTGAGAGAGAGAGTGAGAAAGACAGAGAGATGGAGAGAAAAAGACAGATAGAGAGAGCGAGAAAGACAGAGAGATAGGGAGAGAAAGACAGAGAGAGAGTGAGAAAGACAGAGAGAGAGAGCACGCTCTATAATACCCGGTTTCACTCCATCCAAGCCTACGAGTACATAAATGTATTGATTGGTAGGCTTAATGAACACAGGTGACCACGTCCTTCAAGCTCTCCTCGGTTCACCATTCAGGCTCAGGCTCTCAATAATCCATCAAACGACCAATCCCAGATGGAACAAAAACCAGAAACACTCCAGGACCTGGACTGCTCTATTAGTATATACAGAAATTAGTAGTGTCTCAAAGTATTTGTTTTATTTGACTTTTTTTTTGGTTTGAAGAATGCACTAAGGGCACTGGGTTCCTCTTAAGCATTTATCCCCAAAAACGGGACGGGACGTGGAAGTCCTCCGTCTCCCCTCCCCGGTGCCTGCCTCGGGTGTAGCCGGGGACATCAGACATCTTAGAGCCGCGAAGCAGCCTGCAGTGACGAGCATGCACCCGCTGTGGAAATCCGCGTGGAGGAAATCGGGACTTGAAGAGATCTCTGAAAAGCCTCGAGGGGGGGGGATGAGGGGTCCGGCCCGCGCGTCGGCCTCTCGATCCGCGGGAGGGGAACTGCCGTGAAGCTTTCTTCCATTTCGGAACTGTTTGGCGAAACAGTCGTCGGCGACTCCGCCTCTGTGCTCGCCGGGCGACCCCGCCGACGGTGGGCCAGGTGTTCCCGATCGCCACGGTCGCGCCTCGCACTTCACCCGCAACCGATTGGTTGCCCAGGGAACAGTTACCCATCAGCCGCCAGGCCTTGCCAACAGGAAGTAGAAACACACAGGGAGCTGAAAGTCCGTAAGACCACGCTGTGCTGGTGAGGAGGGCGGAGCACTGCGGTATTGGCTTGACCATGACACCTGCCACAGGTGAGAGGGGGCAAAAAATATCAACATAATGTAATCCACTGCCTTTCCTGTGAGGGGTGTCCTTTGAGTTGCTCCTCCCAGGCTTTCTGATTGGCTCGCTGGTGCCCCCGACTTCCTCTGAGGACACGGTCAAAGGCCTGAGCTGGCACAGAGCAGGGGATGATGGGATTCTGGAGCAGTGGAGGTCAGTCTGTGATAGCCCCAGCGTACCGCTGTGTTGCTCACTGTGAGTGCACTGTGGCCACATCTCCCAGCCAAGCCCCTGGTAACGGTCTAGGATACGTGTATTCTTTCTGAGGGAACAAACACAACGAGAGCTACCATTAAATGTGCTATGAAATGCCATAAAAATACTAATTTAGAGCAAAATACATATACTGATATACAGCTTCAAAATAAAAAATAACAATTCAAAGATCTGATTTTGGGACAATGAAGCCTCAGGGACAGGATATACACATGTTAGGATACACAATTATAAATGAGCTTTTTTTCATGAACCGTGATAAAGGCATTTAAAATGCATTCTCCGCTCCGCAAACCAAAACTCCTTGACTTACTTTCAGCAATCCTTTCTGTGCTGTAAAGCATTCATTAGGCCTAGCTGGCTTCAATTCGCAATTCGAATCTTCCATTCTGCTCAAGTGACCTTCTCCTTTTTAACACTTCATCAGCAGGAGCACCTTTCCGGAAAGCTCTTTGTGACGCAAGCCGCGCACATTGTGACCGGTAGCGAGCGCTAACGTGGCCGCGCGAGCGCTAACGCGATTTACAGCGAGCACAAACTGCACTGTCTCAGCCTCGCTTTATATAACACTCATCAGCCAACCAAACAGTCACACCAAGACTTAGCCCTTTCAGTCTTTCGGCACACATGGCACACAATTCAATGACACATAATGCATTTAAATCACAGCAGGACCCTGTTCCCCCTCACTTAGTCAAGCAAGCGAATTCAAACTGCTGTCAAAGCTTTTAGGCGAAGGACGAGCATTGTTATTTAACTCGAAATTAAATGTGATTCTTAGCTTTTTCTCTCCGTGTCTGAAACAGTTGGGGTGTTGAACAATCAAAACAAAGTTACCTCACCGTGAAAATAAAAGAACTGTGCGAAAAGGAAGAAAACAAACACCCGATTTTTTGTTTTGTTTTTTAAAGGAAAACTTAAAAACTGAAGAATAAATGGTGGTGGAGCCAAGGTCAGTCCTCCACTGGACAGTGTGACCAGGCTGCACTCCTGAGATTTTAAGAGTGGGTTGCAAAGGCACTCCTGTGAACAGGTAATTAGTGTGCAACGCGTTCCAGCAGGTGTGAGTGAACTCAAACTAAAGCAATGTGGATCCAAAGTTCTTGCCTGAGGTGCCAATTATACTGTTGTGTCTTTGAACAACCTCCCCTCACTTTACGCGCGGAGTTCCGGAGCTCCTTCTCAAACTCGTTCGCACATTATGGATTGCAATACCGAGTGAATAAATCATTTAGCCGTGTTGTCGCGGCAACGTTTCAATAGGACCCGTGCAAATAAGACCTTAAACATTAATCTTTTAACACGAAATTACGTCGGAAGTCCCAATTTAATGAGCTCAATTTTTTATGCCCGCGGGGATTTTTATTTTTTCAAATTCCGTCGAACAACAAATCACACTCCCCAGCTCGCTTTCTCCCCGCCGTCCCTCGGTGAACGCGGCTCGCGGGGGACTCCAGTGAGCGCTAACCGCATGATTAATTTGGTGGATCAGAGAGCCGCGTCTGCAGCGGTAATTAATGGCATTCCGGCGCAGTTCGCGGAAAAACAAAACAGGAGCAAAGCGGTACAACGCTGATCAAAGCGTCGCTTCCCTGATCGCGTTGATGTGTTGAGGATGCTCGACTGACGTTCTTTGTTCGCTGGTGTTTTTCTCAGTGGTCTTTTGAAACCGATTTTATAAAAACCGTTCCGCACGGCTTCCGTTCTCTGTCTCACTTTCGTCAACGTGCTCTCTGTTAACACACATGCAACCATTTGTAGCCGAAGGGGACATTCTCTTGTGAATTAAAGAAATCAAAGGAAGCACACTGAGAAGAGAGAGAGAGGGTTTTTAACAGCACGCCTTTCACTCGGGGATCACGATCGGGGATCGACCGAGCCGGACACGCTGAACCTAATGCACTATATAGAACAAGCGATTACGCCAGAAACAAGTGGATCGATGGTACGTCCGAAAAAACCAGAATATCTCTTTAGAAGCTCGCATGTCTGCACGCCTGAAAGGCCGGTTTTGCTGTCTGGGTCTTCCAACCTTCAAGGCCTCTTTATCTTTTTTTTTGCATAAAAAAATCTTAATTGATATTCTCTTCTGGGGGAACCGGTGTTTACTGCTGTTTTTACATTTTTAATGGCCTCTGTTTCACACAAACTCACAGCTTTGGGGAAGTTTAATTACTTTGTACCAGTCAAGGACTTTTGGAGCGCTGTACAAAATGCAATTAAAATAATTTAAAACAAGTTTCTGTTTTGTGCTCTTTCTCAAAATACACTAATGGGGAAAAACATTTTGCGGATTTGTCCTTATGCCTGATATAAAGTCCATGGTTTCTACACAACCTCCTTAGAGTAACTTATCAGTGCTCTGGAAGGGTGATTTATATCACTAGAGTTTAACTTACAACAACGGCTTGGCTCCTATGGAGGGGCGAAAGTGTCGGCCTTTGGGGTGTTGGAGGGCAGTTGCTCCTCCTTTGCACATAACTCGTGACAACTCCAAACGGCACTCCTGAGGTGTGGTGGAGGTGGACATTTTTCTTACACATTTGGAATATATAGCCTCCAGGCTACACAAACAGCAGGAACCACACATGAACTTTATTTTTAGGCTAACAAATGGTACGCCCTCCAGGCAATACAGTAACATGGCTTGTTGTTCGTCAGCCTCTTTGGTATAGCGATACCAGATGATGTTCATTTAGCTTGGGAGGAGATAACTAATGCAATTAATGCATGCACCGGGCACGTAGCTATCATTTGAACTAATGTCACAAGTTCAAGTTGTGTTCATTGTCATTTTTCTCATTACAGGTGGGTGTAAAAGAAAACAACAGAATACAGTACCACCGGGACCTCAGCGCATATGAGACCAGCCATAAGCAATTAAAAACAGAAATAAACACAGAAATTAACACGATACATTTACTGCTTGGGCGATTTACACTGAAGTCTAATTTGACAGCATATGATGCATAAAAATGGCGGATTGGCTGTTGAACAGGTCACGATCATTCCCGCTTTTCTTGGGGAAGCACCGAAATTAGCGACTCGCCGCACGCTGGGCTGCGACTTGCGCCGCAGAGCTGGTCTGAGCGGGCGGGTGACGCAGGCGCGAACCGCAGACCAGGCTGACACCAAAATCACAGCGCGCTGACACACCCCCCAACAGCCCCTTTCCTCCCACTTCGCTGCACGGCGAGTCACCAATTTACGGAACGGGCTCAAGTGCATCAAAAGCCATGACGAAACTGCCGCCATTCGCCAGGCTAAAAATAGCACAGAACAGGCTTCAGAGGGTGGGGGTGGGGGGTGGGGGAGGGGTCAGGGGGGATTGGGCTACTGTGCATTGCATATTCCAGGACATTTTATCACATTTGTGTTTCTGTTTTGTCCTTAATGATATAATTTGGCAACCAAACATATAGAAAAACAGGCTGGGTTTGGATTTTTTCCCCCTACTCCCCTGTGGGAGGTGGCCGCTGCCAGCCTGCGATGAGGCAGAACCGTGAAGGCTGCTGGGACTGCGAGAGTGGGGCTCGCTTGTGTCCCCGAGCGCTGGCCAATTATAAACTGCGGCTCTTTCAATGCTCCAGGGGGCTGGGGACCACAGCGCACCAACCTAACTGCCTCTGTACACAGCGCACTAACCCAACTGCCTCTGCACACAGCGAACCAACCCAACTGCCTCTGTACACAGCACACTAGCCCAACTGCCTCCTCGTACACAGCGCCCCAAACCCAACTGCCTCTGACACACAACCCAACTGCCTCTGTACACAGCGCACCAACCCAACTGCCTCTGTACACAGCGCACCAACCCAACTGCCTCTGCACACAGCGCAACCCAACTGCCTCTGTACACAGCACACCAACCCAACTGCCTCTGTACACAGCGCACCAACCCAACTGCCTCTGACTACACGCAGCACACAACCCAACCCAACTGCCTCTGTACACAGCGCACCAACCCAACTGCCTCTGTACACAGCGCACCAACCCAACTGCCTCTGTACACAGCGCACCAACCCAACTGCCTCTGTACACAGCGCACCAACCCAACTGCCTCTGTACACAGCGCACCAACCCAACTGCCTCTGTACACAGCGCACCACAACTGCCTCTATACACACGCAAACCCAACTGCCTTGTACACAGCGCACCAACCCAACTGCCTCTGTACACAGCGCACTAACCCAACTGCCTCTGCACACAGCGAACCAACCCAACTGCCTCTGTACACAGCACACCAACCCAACTACCTCTGTACACAGCGACCAACCCAACTGCCTCTGGACCTCTGTACACAGCGCACCAACCCAACTGCCTCTGTACACAGCACAACAACCCAACTGCCTCTGTACACAGCGCACCAACCAAACTGCCTCTGTACACAGTGCACCAACCCAACTGCCTCTGTACACAGCGCACCAACCCAACTGCCTCTGTACACAGCACACCAACCCAACCCTCCTGACAGCCTGTGGACCTCCGTGTGTGCTGGAGCAAGGAGAGGCGAGACGCGCAGGAGCCGTGTTTTTATCACGCGTATGGAAAACGTGAGAAAGTACGCACCCTAACGTATACTATACGCTGAGCTCCAGAATGTTTAGGTCAAAGGCTTTTTTGAGAAACCTGGATCTTGTACTCCACAGTGGTTTCACATGTGTTCCTGATTAGTCAGGTGTACTCTACCGATTCCTTAGTGCAGGTACAGAAGAGCTTTCAGTATCGAGTCTTGGTTCCAGGCTTTTGATTGATTTTGCAGTCTGCTATTGGCGTTTGTCAACATGTCAGCCAGAGTTACGCTAATGAAAGTCAAGGAAGCCATTATGAGGCTGAGAAATAAGGGGAAACAAACAGTCAGAGACATAGGCTAAACATTATAGGCTGAACAAAATCAACCCTCAGCTGTTCATTAAGTCACATCATTAAGTAGAAAAAGAGCACGGATGAGCTCAGTAATTGCAGAGGGACTGGTAGGCTAAGGAAGACCTACAGTTGATGATCGAAGAATTCTCACCACAATGAGGAAAAAACCTCCAAACACCTGTCAGACAGATCAGAAACACAGGAGGATGTGTCTGTGACTACTGTCTGCAGAAGACATCAGATGAACAGAACTGCAGAGGCTACACTGCAAGATGCAAATCAGTAGTTACCTGCAAAAACAGGAACGGCCAGGTTGCAGTTTGCTAAGTAGTACGTAAAAGAGCTTGCAAAGTTCTGGAAAAAGGTTGTGTGGACAGATGAGACCAAGATACACAAAGATACACAGAAAGACACCATCAGAGTGTATCAGAGTGATGGCAAGAGCAAAGTGTGGAGGCTAAATTCAACTGCCCAAGACCCAAAGCTCCCCTCCTGATCTGTGAATCATGGGAGTAATATGGTGAAATGGGGAGGGGGGGGGGGTATATGTATAAAAAGTGCTGGAAGTTCAGGATGTTGAAACCAAAGTGTATAAAGATACCCTTCAATAGATGCTGAGAATGAACACATAAACCTATGGTTTGATTACAAATCTAAAATTGAGGAGTACAAAGCCAAATCAAGAAATCAAAAAACAGTCTTTCACCCATACGTTATGGAGCTCACTGTTTATAGGGGCCTACACCGTACTTTAAGATACAGAGCAGAGCAGCACAGTGAGCTGGCGTTGTACTCTGTTAACATGCACAGGGTAGATCATCCCCAGAGAGCACCCCCACATTTAACGAGGTGCTGACTAATGGAGCGCATTTTAAATATTAAAAAGAAAACGAGAAGGAAAGTCGCGGAATCCTCAACAGTTCGTTCCGATGAATACCGCAGAATCTCCGAGATCAGAACGCTTCGAGAATGGGGACAGTTCCAGACCTCTGAAATGTGCGTCATTTGAAAGTGAAGTCAAAACACACCCATTTTAAGAATTTGAATCACTTAATGAACTTTATAATGCAATTACATGCATCACTCTAGCCTTGTTGTTTAAATATGCTGCTCTCATTTCGTAGTGATACATCTTAGTTAAGTTAATGAGCAGTAATCAAAGCAAGCAGAACGTTCTATGTTCCAGAACATACCGTACGATGCATTTGTTTCCGTTGTCTTTGTAAACAGAAGCTTGCATCTCCTTTTGAGTGACCCTTTATCTTTTGCCTCTTGAAACAGTCTGCTGTCATTTAAATGCACTTTTTTGCAATAATGCTAAGACAAATGCCCTTGTCTAATGTGTAATGTTAATGGTACACATCCTTCTCTATAATCCAAGCCCCTAAAAACTCACTGATGCAGATGGTTTTGCATTTGTGGAGTTGAAGAGAGGGTTTGACGCAAGTCAAGTCAGGACTGGGGCCCTCAAAGAAAACTAAGGGAGTTCCTTAGCATAATGAACCTAAAATATGTTCTCCTTTAAGAATATTTTAGCTAATATTTCTTGTTTACACATGTATACTTTCCACAGTAATCCCACTGTAATTTATTACATATTTATTACATAGTTATAAAGATAGAAACCTTACAAAAGTACTTTAAATACAAAAGTATTTGTGCATAAATACAAACGGATTTCTGTACATGTCTGATGTTGACGCCACAGGATATCCTGTTTTAGACACTTTCCTTCACTAGTGTGTCAAACAGCCTATGGTTGGTGGGTCACGGTGTCAATCATTGGCCAGGTGAGAAGGGTCCTCTCCCAGAGGCTGACGATTTTAAGGGATCTTTAGATGAAAAAGTTTGGGAACTACTGATGCAAGCAAATAAAAATCCCCTCTCAAAAATTTAAACCGGCATAAACTGTATGTGGAAATGTGAGAAGGAACCGTGAGGATGATTCAGCGGCAGGGAAGTGAATGTAAAGCCAGCGAGGAACGTGTCTGCAGTGTCAGAAAAGACACATCCGCACAGGAACAACGAGCCGGGGAGAGAAAATAATGAGCAGGTGGTTCCTGCCAACCTAGCTGAACTCAAACTGCCTCCAGTCCTGTTAAGGAATACACGTGTCACTCAGTGTGCCAGACAGCTCATATGCAGCTCATATTTCATCTCGCTACTCAACCTAAAACCTACTGCCCTCACAAACCTGCTCATTTCAGGTGGAAGCCCACATGCAATTATAGACGGTGTACTTGCTTTTTTATAATCAGCGGAAAGACAGACTGTCCATTGATAATGCATATCATCGCATGGCACACCTGGCACCCCGTAGAGCTTTAATTTAAGTTTTTCTAGCATCTGGGCCCACAGGTGCTCCACCTGCGCTCCCTGGTAAATAAAAGAGGTGGAGCTGGAGGATCATAAAAGCCTTAGGGGATCGAGGGAGTCATCGCTCTTACGTACCCAAAAAACATCTTTTTAATAATTCAGACACTTTCACAAAAACAATTTCAGAGCTTTTTATTGTTTATTTTTTATGGAGCAACACGGGAAAGGCGGAAAGCAACAACATAAACCGAAATATATTAGGTGGCGTGCAAAAAAGGTGCTGACCTCCGCGAATCCTCTGCAAAGCCGTTTTCAGCCGAGCCGAGTTGGGGAAGCGATGTTTATGTTCGTAGTGCTGTTTGGCATTCGCAGGGTCTGCACTTAAACACAAAGAGCATCTGTTCAAACGCCGACAGCTCACCGCCCCGTGGAGACCTGGACCGGAGTCAAAATGGCGGCCAAGCAGTGGAACCCACGGGGCTGGTGCGTGCGTATCACTGCGTGAAAAGGTGTGTTTACGGGCGGACGCTAGTCTGTAAATGGACACGTTTCCTGTTATGTGCGGCTGTGGCAGTGTCAGAAACCACAGTTACGTGCTGAAAGCATATATAGTTTCGTGCTTGTTGTGTTCTTGTCCAGACACTTGGCATAAATGACCAGGCATGGCCGTCCACATCTCAGGACACGCCGTGAAGTTTCAGTGCGGGCGGAGTCCATGAATTAATCAGGCATATCTGAGTCCAGCATTCCCCGAGCACCGGTGTGGCCGGGAATGTGCGGAAGTTTCTGGAAATATGCGTGTTGACAGGGGAAACTACCGCTCGCGATCGACCCACCCCAAATTTCACTGAAATTTAACTGATATCTTCCAGAAAATGTTTTTCATGCGGTGTACAGACATACTTATCGGACGTATCAAATGTACTTTATGTGCACGAGCACAGTAAACTGTTCAGTGTTAAATCAACTCTTACAGAGTACATATGCTCCTAACTGGACCTTATGTACTCTGTTGGAGTTGAATTAATATTGGAAATTGTAATGTGTGGGGATATATTGTACTGCTTGTACTGTATGTACCAGTATTCATTTGAATGCCAACTAAAAACAGAACCTTGAGTAATACCTATGGTCAAACAGTAACTGTGCTCTGGAAAACTATAACTATACATTAAAAAGCTATACATTAATAGCACCGCTACATGACAGTTTTTTTTAAATGTTCTTTTTAATTCCATATAACTCTTAACATAATCGTCTGGAGTTTTTAAACTGAAAGCCTGAGCAGCGGAGCCCTGATTTCGTTTTTAATTGAGCGCGTCCGTGTGCAGACGGGGTTATGGATTTGAAAGCCGGGGCTTGCGCTCTAGCCGAACGCCGCGCCCGGGCCCGCCAGCTAATGGCGGTGCGGAAGCAGCCCGTAATCAGCCGGAGACGTCTCCCTCCTCCCGCCCCGGCTCCGCGACCTTCGGAACAGCAGAGGCTCCTCAATTAGCCGCGGACTCCCCGCCTGATTAGCCGGTCTTTTACCCCCCCCCAAACCCACCCTCACCTCGCTCAAATCCAGCGGATATAAATAGTCTCCGCTCTCCGGCACATTTTAATGCGTGCTTTTAATCCGGGCTTGAATGTGTTTGTTTATTTATTTATGTATTTATTTATTTATTTATCGCTGGCTCCTTTTGCCCATTTTAACCGCCCTCCTGTCCTCACAGTGAGAAGATGAGACGCTTGTTTTTAATAAGGAAAGTGGGCTGACTCAGGGAAGCTTGTGAATGTGTCATTGCCATTACCACGCCCTCGTGTCTCTCACAGCTAGAGGAGGCTTATACTTAGAGAGAGGAAAGATGGGCGAGTGAGGGAGAGAGGAGGAGGAGGGGGAAGAGAGAGGTGAAGGGAGTCGGACCGAGAGGAGGAGAGAAAGAGGGAGAGAGGGGGAGAGAGAGGAGGGAGAGAGAGAGAGAGGGGGGGGAGGGAGAGAGAGGAGAGAGGGAGAGGAGGGAGGAGAGAGAGAGAGGAGGGGAGGGAGAAAGGAAGAGAGAGAAAGAGGGGGGAGAGAGAGGGAGAGAGGAGGAGAGAGAGGGGAGAGAGAGGGAGAGAGGGAGAGAGAGAGGGAGAGGAGAGGGGAGAGAGGGAGAGAGGGGGGAGGGAGAGGGGGAGAGAGAGAGGGGAGAGGGGAGAGAGAGAGGGGGAGAGAGGGGAGAAGGAGGAGAGAGAGAGGGGGAGGAGAGAGAGAGGGGGAGAGGAGGAGAAGGAGGAGAAGAGGGGAGAGAGAGAGAGAGAGGGGGGAAGGAGAGAAGGAGGGGGAGAGAGGAGGAGAGAGAGGGGGAGAGAGAGAGAGAGAGAGGAGAGAGAGAGGGGGAGAAAGGAGGAGAGAGAGAGAGAGGGGAGGAGAGGGGGAGAGAGAGAGGAGGAGAGAGGGAGAGAGAGGGGGAGAAAGGAGGAGAAGAGAGAGGGGGAGGGAGGGGGAGGAAGAGAGAGAGGGGGAAGGGGAGAGAGAGAGGGGGAGAGAGTGGTAAATACAAAAAAGTCAAAGATAATAATTTTCCAAATATGATCCAGGTCTCAGGGAAACGCATATATTTTCAGAATAGGGACAACTCACATAAAACACCGCAAACATAATTATTTAGGGCTGAATATAGGTTGTTCTGGACATTTCAACCTGGCAATAAATGAACGGAAAGAGGAAGCCCACAGGGCATTCTATGCCATTAAGAAAAAATCAGCATTGATATCCCAATTAGAATATGGCTACGATTATTCAAATCTGTAATTGAACCAATTACCCTGTATGGCAACGCAGTGTGGGGTCCACTTTCAAAGCAAGGTTTTGCTCAATGGGCCTAGCACCCAAATGAAACCCTGCATGCAGAGTTTTGAAAGAATATCCTACAAGTACAACAAAAAACTGCAGACAATGCATGCAGGGCAGAATTAGGAAAAGATCCATTATTTATCAAAATAAAAAAAAAAGGGGCAGTGAAATTTTGGAAACATCAAAAGAACAGCAACCCTGTCTCATACAATTATGAAGCGCTGAAAAATCAAGAGCTGAGCCCAGAGAAGAGCCCCCTCAACCAGCTGGTCCTGAGGCTCAGTTCCCTAACCCCCCACTAACACCATGCAGCCTCAGGACAGCTACATACAGTAGGCTACCAACTGATTCAGATTCAGATTCAGGCAACTTTAACCTATTGGAATGAACCTAATTATAAAACACCAGAAGCAAAATTACATTGGGAAACTCAAGCAAAAAATCAGAACAAATCACAGTGCTATCTGGCTCTAAAACATGAATGCACTGCAGCAGATTACCTGACCAAAGTGAAAAATGATAAACTCACGTTGACAAAAAAAGACTCAGTGAGCACAGCCTGGCCATAGAGACCGGCCGCCATAGGCTACCTTGAGAAGAGAGGTTGTGCTCCCACTGCAACCAACAAGACATACAGACAGAGCTGCACTTCCTCATCCAATGTGCAATAAGTACAAAGAAATTAGAGAATACATAAAAACAAAAATACAACAATACACCCACATTTCCCAACCCTACCTGAGAGCCAATTATTACAAATCCTCCTTGGAGAGGAAAGGTGCTGTACAATGTCTGTTATATCTAATTCTCATATTTATTGTCGCTGTTATTCTTGTCATCGTTGTTGTAGTCATTCTAATTAATCATTATGCTTGGGCAATACGTATCTCAAAATATGTCATGCCAATCAAGCATTTTGAATGTGAAAAAAAAGAAAAGAATTTGAGTTGGAGGCTGTCCTTATATGGCGCTGTCCTTATATGGAGCTGTCCTTATATGGTGCTGCCTGCAGGTGGTCAACACCTTCCCAGCTGCAGCTATTAATACCCAGCTCCATTTGCATCATAATGGAGCTTCATTGTGTGGAGGATCATAATGAAGCCATCACTTCCAGTCCTCCCCCCGGCTATGCCTGCGTGCGGGGGAAATGGACAGGAAACACTCACACACCTGGGAAGCTGGGTTTTATAATGCATGCGTGTGAGTGTGTGCGTATGTGTGTGTGTGTGCGTGTGTTTCTGTGTGTGTGAGTGTGTTTGTGTGTGAGGGTGTGTGTTGTGTGTGTACGTGAGTGAGTGTGTGCGTGTGAGTGAGTGAGTGTGCATGTGTGTGTGTGAGTGTGTGCATGTGTGTAAGTGTGTATGTGTGTGTGTGAGTGTGTGTGTGTATGTATGTGTGAGTGTGTGTGTCTGTGTGTGAGTGTGTCTGTGTGTGAGGGTGTGTGTGCGTGTGTGAGTGTGTGCGTGTGAGTGAGTGAGTGTGCATGTGTGTGTGAGTGTGTGCATGTGTGTGTGTAAGTGTGTACGTATGTGTGAGTGAGTGTGTGTGCGTATGTGTGAGTGTGTGTGTCTGTGTGTGAGGGTGTGTGTGTGTGTGTGTGTGTGTGTGTGTGTGTGTGTGTGTGTGAGAGTGAGTGTGTCTGTGTGTGAGTGTGTGTGTGTGTGTGTGTGTGAGGGTGTGTGTTTGTGAGTGTGAGTGTGTGCGTGTGTGTGTGCATGTATGTCTGTGTGTGCGTATGTGTGTGTTTGTGCGTGTGAGTGTGTAAGCGCGTGAGTGAGTGCGTGTGAGTGTGAATGTGAGTGTGTGAGTGCGTGTGTGTGGGAGTGTGTGTGTGTGTGTGTTTGTGTGTGTCTACGTGTTTGAGTGAGTGCGTGTGTGCATGCGTGTGTGTGTGCATATGTGTGTGTATGCGAGTGTGTGCTTGTGTGTGTGGGTGTGCGTGCGTCTGTGCGTGTCTTTGTGTGTGTGTGTGTGTTTGCGCGCGCGCATCTGTGCGTGTGCGTGTCTGTGTGTGTGTGTGCGTGTCTTTGTGTGTGTGTGTGTGCAAGTGTGTGCGTGTGTGTAAACGTGTGTGCATGCGTGCTTGCCTGTGTGGGTGTGTGGGTGTGCGTTAGTCTGTGCGCCGGTGTGTGTGAGTGTGTGTAAGCATGTGTGTGTGTGCGTCTGTGCGTGTCTGTGTGTGTGTGTGAGAGTGAGTCTGTGTGTGCGAGTGTGTGTGCGTGTGTGTGTGTAAACGTGTGTGCTTGCCTGTGTGGGTGTGCGTGCGTCTGTGCGTGTTTTGTGTGTGGCTGTGCTTGAGTATGGTTAGAAAGTAATTAAGTGGTCTAACCAGCTTTGACATCAGTGGTCCCTGTCGATATTGGTGTCAGAGGTGTGTGCTCAGCTACGGGACTGCTATGATTACCTTAACCTTTTTCTGTGTGTGTAATAAGCAGATCTTACTGGCCCTTGATCCGGCAGCCATTGATTATGTTTGTCAAAAGTAAAGGAGATCTAAGCGCACCTTCAGATCCATGCAGCCTCTCTTGTTCCCTCACAGCTAAATTAAAGATGGAGCCCTCTCCAGATGCAGCGAGAAGAGAGAGCACATTTCAACATTTAAATGCTCTACATGGGTGGTGGGTTTTTATGAAACTGCCTTACTTTTCAATTTAGCACTTTTCC
This sequence comes from Anguilla rostrata, assembly GCF_018555375.3. Classification (NCBI taxonomy): domain Eukaryota; kingdom Metazoa; phylum Chordata; class Actinopteri; order Anguilliformes; family Anguillidae; genus Anguilla; species Anguilla rostrata. The sequence goes on along the minus strand of NC_057946.1, from coordinate 36,531,678 downwards.
AACCCTCGGTTATAATTCCTTTTAGCAACTTTTACTCCTTACTTGTAATGTCCAGCCCCCCCCCCCACCGCACACACACACACATGTGGTGTAGGAGAGCACACACAAGCACACAGTCTCCCCTCCTGAGATGTGTGTTCATTGGCCAAGCCTATATGACTAAATGACTTTGTGACCAATTAGAGTCCATTATTCACTATGCTTTGGAGCTGCCAGTCACAGGCAGAACTGGCACGGGGAAGTTTGGCACTGGAATTGGTACGGGATCAGGACAAGACACCCCCCCATCACGGATGCAATTAAGCTCTCTGACCACAGTAGAGCATTACATGCGTTCTTTAAGAGCTCTTTGCCGCTTTCGCAAGTGCTTAGCGGCTAATTCAGAAAGAGACTGATGCAGAACTGTGACGTCAGTGTCTTTAAAAAGGAAAGAAGGAAAATCTAGCGAGTAAAAATAGGGACGCGCCACGCGAATGATTTCCAGCCCTGCTGACTGACAGGAAAGACCGCGCTCCTGCTCACAGAGCGCTGCCTGGCATCGCCTTCGAGCGGAGAAGCCGAATGATTCGCTCCGCCACGCGCCCCTCCTTTCCGCCATCGTTTCCGCCGCCATGCAGAGGGACGGAGGGCCGCTGCGTATCCTGGCGGGAGGCCGGAGGAGGAGTGTGGGATGGCGGCCCCCCCACCCCCCCCCCCCCAGCCGGCCCCGGACCCACTCCTCCCACCCCCCGTGGTTCCCCGACAGGCCCGCCCCCTGAATGTGAGCCGCGATCGAGGCGAGGACAAAAAGCGCGCTTCCCAGTCAAGCGATCTGACCCCTGGAGCACATCGTTTCGAGGTTCCGTCTTCAGAGCACCCCCGAGTGCGTTTCGAGTCTAAACGAGGAGAATGCTAATATTAATTAGCGGCTAGGCGGGGAAGGGAGGATGAGGGCGGGGGGGGGGAGGGGGGGGGTGGTTCGGGCAGTAAATTCTGCAAAGCTCTGCATTCATTGATAAATCTGAGGGAGTTTTTGAGTCTTCGCTGTGGCTGTGTCCCGATATGAAGGCTGCTGCCTTGCTGCCTGCAGCCTCAGAAGGCAGCTCCCTCCAAAGGCAGCATCGCAAAGGTAAAGGAGCCTCAAAAGGCAATAAATTTGGGACGCACTTTTCACGTGCCCACACGAGGTCAGTGCTCACTGTTAGAGCTGACAGCTTCTGCTTTCCAACTGATGGACTCATGCAAATAAATACGGACTCAGTCATTGAAGCCACAATTGCCCTGATTTTGTCTTTCAGGGAAAACAAAATTAGTTTTACGTTTAGCTAACTGTACAACTGTACAACAGCCAGCAGTTCAGCTACTTATTTTGGTTTTAACCAGATTATCATGATTTCAGCAACTTGTGTTCGCTGTGTGTAAGCTAAGTTAATGCTAGCTATATTAACTTGTTCTATTGGAAAGTAACGTGATTACTAGCAAGTTAGCTGACTAGTTCAGGGAAAACTGACCAAAAACATTGAATCCATTATTCCAGTGTGTTAAATAATTCAAATGTACTTTTAGAAGTGACTACAAAAATGATCAAGTTTGCTCTATATTCACATTTCCACTGCTTCGCTGGTTTGAGCCGCTATTAATTTAATGGAAGTGAGAAGTCTGAGCAAATTGCAAAGACCTATAGGATATCCTTCCAGCTGAAGGATGCACCAGATCTTGCCCACAAAATTTTACCAAAATAAGGCACCTTAAAAAGAGGCATTTTGATGCCATCGGTTTGGGACATACCTACGAAGGACAAGTGTGCAAAACTGTGAAAATAGACAAAATGCTGCCTTCTGAGGCAGCTGACTTTTTATTGGGACACAGCCTGTGACTTTAGCTCTCTGCAACTTCGGATGATTTCCCAGTGGCTACACCACTTTACATATCCAGGTGATTTCCCCATCACTGTCAGGCTGCACCACTTTACATATTCAGGTGATTTCCCCATCACTATCAGACTATACCACTTTACATATTCAGCTGATTTCCCCATCACTGTCAGGCTACACCACTTTACATATTTAGCTGATTTCCCCATCACTATCAGGCTACACAACTTGACATATTCAGGTGATTTCCCCATCACTATCAGACTATACCACTTTACATATTCAGGTGATTTCCCCATCACTGTCAGGCTACACCACTCCGCATATTTTGCCCCACACCCATACACCACATATGCCCCAACTGCCCCACTCCCATCCACCACATATACCCCATTCACCCCACTCCCTAACACCACATTTTTCCTAACTGCCCCACTCCCTAACACCACATTTGCCCCAACTGCCCCACTCCCATCCACCACATATACCCCAACTGCCTCACTCATAACACCACATATACCCCATTCACCCCACTCCCTAACACCACATATGCCCCAACTGCCCCACTCCATAACACCACATATACCCCATTCACCCCACTCCCTAACACCACATTTGTCCTAACTGCCCCGCTCCCTAACACCACATATACCCCATTCACCCCACTCCCTAACACCACATATGCCCCAACTGCCCCACTCCATAACACCACATATACCCCATTCACCCCACTCCCAAACACCACATTTGTCCTAACTGCCCCACTCCCTAACACCACATATGCCCCAACTGCCCCACTACATAACACCACATATACCCCATTCACCCCACTCCCTAACACCACATTAGTCCTAACTGCCCCGCTCCCTAACACCACACATACCCCATTCACCCCACTCCCTAACACCACATTTGACCTAACTGCCCGACTCCCTAACAGCACATATGTCCTAACTGCCCCACATCCATATACCATATAGGCCCCACACAGTTTATGGTTTCTCTTTTGTTTATGCAATGTTTTATGCGACAAAATCGTAATTTATTTACCAAACAAAATACTTTCCACAAAAGAGCTTATTATAAGAAACATAAAATTAGGTGATACACAGAAAAATACTGTTAAATGCCTCTGTTGAAATATGCAATAGAAGATGGTAATAAAAGCACTAATGCAAAGAATAAATATTTTAAGATTTCAGACCTACGTGAAGTTTGGGCCCCAAGCAAGTCACAAAGTAGCTCACAGTTTTCAAGGAATATATGCGCATGCATTTTTAAGCCTACTAACAGATGGCCTATCTTCTCCTAACATTCACCGGCCAGGTGTTATAAGGTTAATTTTACATTCCACTTTTTATTCTCCTCTGCGAATGTTGCTTTTAGCACCTGTTTGTCTGTCTCGCCATGCTTCTCCTTCTGAAAGAGACTCCGGTGCTGCTCAAAGCTTTCTGAGTCATTCAGACGCTCTGGAATGACCCCGCAGCCTGACTGCAATATAAATGTTCTCATCGCAAGCTTACCACAGCTGCGTTTTTTTTTTTCTCCTCCTGATTAAAAAATATCACTGAACGTCACATTGTTCCTCGCCCCTCCGAGTCAACCAAAAAAAGGGGCCAGAAGTTGGCCTTTTCTCCCTACTGTCTGACCAATCGAAGCTTGCAATAACTGGGGTCCCAGAAGTGCAGACATTTCGTTTATGATTGGACGATTGGCAGCTGGAATGAGAATCCTGATTGGATGTGCGGCGACTGCTCCGTGAAGTCCCTCCGGCATACGGGAGGCTGGTGAGGTCACAGACGCCCAGGAACATCTGAGAAAGCCTCAGCTATTCTAACGGTTCACAGCACTACAGGAGAGCCGGTTCCAACTGGAGCAGATCCACACGTCACTCATAATAAGAGACTACGGACGCCTGGACAGTGACTTATATGAGCTAATGACACAGCTGAGCCTGGGATCTGTGCTATCAGGTCTATTAATACCCATCAACTAATATCACAGAACCTTTTACCGCCATTAAAAGGACTGATTCACTAATACTTCACGCCATGCGTCGAACTTTGACAGCTATTCCGTTTATGGGGAAAAGAACGCTGGTCTCACAGACATTTGTGATGTAAACTGAATATTTTGACATGTGTTGTGTTCTATTAGTGTTCACTTAAGTATTTAACTAGCTGATTCATATTAACAGGAAAATCAGTAACACTTTTTGCCAAAACAGACAGTACCGAGGCGTTCAAAATCTAATGTCTAGTTTGCTGGCAACGTAACTAACCACAGTAACTAGCGATAGACAGCCTAGTAGCTAACCAGATAGCTTGTTGTGTTAGATATGTAACTGATGTTACTTATGTGTCTGCTCTAAAAAACAAATGTCCTTCCTGTTATCAGGAACACATTTGTGGTCTTTATGTGCTGTATTATGGGGCAGCTGTCCCATCCGTTGCTGAAGTACTTGCATGCATTAGCACCTCACCAGATGTCTAAGAGGACGGGCAGGGTTGAGGCTCAGGTAGAGATGGCGGGAAGTTTTCCTGGTTTAAAAGGCGCAAAGAGAACCAGGGACGCGGTTCAAATGTTTCACTTTTCTTCTTCTAACACGGTTTTGGGGCCATGTGACCAGAGCTGTGATTACAGCCCAGCGTGTGCTCAGTGTCCCCTGCGCTCCAGAAAGGATCGCTTTCAGGAGAAAACAAGGCCGCCAACAGGCCGCTCGGCGATATCCATTCAGATTGAAGGCACGTAGCAGCCTAATAAACTGACTGAGCAAGGGGACTTAGTTCTGCACGACTTCTCTCCCAGTCAAGGAAAGGCTTTATCAGACAAACAAGGGCATTTAATGAATAGCCAAAAGGATAAAAAAGTATTTCACAGTTGATATCAGGTACCAACTTTCTAAAGGTTAAATACAAAACTCTACCAGCGAAAATCTATTTCTCTGAGAAGAAGAAGTGGTCTCTTCAACTGGGTTGAACCAAGGAATGTTCTAGTAAAACCTCTGCAGCTCTGAAATATAGTACAGTATATCTTATTACAGTATCTAAATGAATACAATGGAGAGTCTGCTCTGCCATGCCCCTGAGAGTAAAATTTCCATTAAATTTCCACATTGACATCTCATGAGGGGTCTAAGCCTGCTAAACTCAATTGTGTGCAAATCAGCGAACTGAGGAAGAATGGCACTTTCCGGGGGACTCGCACACTATTCTAATCCCGTTTCTGTTAACCACACTGCCTTTTGTTTTCATTGTCACAGTCAGTGTTGTACTGTTTCATATTCATGTGTCAAACGAAAGAACGCATTAATTATTCAAATCAAACATTACAAGACTTGCACGTGCTGTCTTGGAGCTTCTTTTGTATCGCTGGATAAACAAATAACTGGAACACTTTAGTTTTTTTTCCTACCCTTCTACATCCAAATGCATTCATTCCTTTTACCAGGTGCGTGCACTGATCGATGAAAAATGCATTTAAAAACACAGAAACGCTTGGGAAAAACAAACACAAAGATTACACACATTCTTAAACCACATTTTTTTCCAGCTGATCCAGACCTGTGTGATTCATCCCAGGTGTATGTGTGTGTGTGTGTGTGGTGTGTGTGTATGTGTGATTCACCCCAGGTGTGTGTGTGTGCAATTGTGTGAGTGTGTGTGTGTGTGTGTGTGTGTGTGATTCACCCCAGGTGTGTTTGTGTGTGTCTGTGTGTGTGTGTGTGTGCATGTGCAGGTTTGTGTGTGTGTGTGTGTGTGCATGTGAATGGTGTGTGTGTGTGTGTGTGTGTGTGTGGAGAGGGGGATTCTCTTCTCTTCTGTGATCCTCCTCTATCTGTTTCCTTCTCTGTTTTCCTCCTGCCTGAAAGTGTTCCTGTTCTGTCTAACGTAAAAAAAAAAAAAATTGAAAAAGGAAAAATGGATAATTGTGACTCATAAGAAGAGATCAGATTACTAAGCAAAATGATGGCCCCTACACCTGATTCAAAAAGCTGTGCTTCAACTCAAACAGTTAAAATTGATCGACAGGTTGCCAGTGACCTCTGACTGGCTGAGGCAGCTGCAGAACACACAGCGAGCTCAGACTCCAGCCAATCCCGGGCCCTGGAGATTGACCGATGTGTCTGCTCGTTGGCCCGTAAATTCTGCTGAGCCAGCAAAAACGCCAATGGCTGTGAATGTGCCAGTCTCCCATAAACAGACTGCGTCAGAAGAGAGCTCACACATGCCATGGTCCCTTCAAAGCCTAATGCCGTGGCCAATCAAAATGCAGTATTCTCAAATTAATTATACATATTCATTATGGAACATAATGAAACACAACGCAACCTCTGTGTAAGCTGTTTTTATATCGTTTTCTTGTTTTGCTTGCATGTGTCTTAGATAGATTTTCTAATGCATATGTTGTTTTCTTCTTTTTGATTTTGTTTCAGGGTGTGCTATATTGGCTTTCAGGCCATTGCGTGGAATATCGTTGCTCATATTTTATGCGTTGATCTTACTTCAGTGTGTTTTACCTTCGAGCATTCTGCTTATACATTTTATCGCTTTCGGTTGCAGCAGTGCATGAAAGGTGCTGCAAAAGTTAACTTATTGTGAAGACATACTGGTGCATTGGACCTAAAGTCATCAAAGATAATTATGGCTTTATGTAATGTTGATTTTCTATGTGTACAGCGGCCTCTACAGTGCCGAGCAGGGTTGCCAAATTGGCCTGTTATCCCAAATCTTTTGGCGCTTCTGCATATTTCCAGCCCTTCCTGATCCAGCATACTAATATTCTTCTTTATTGAACATATTTCTGCTATTGTCTTCTTTGTCCTCTCACATTGCTAATGAAATATGCATTTGAAGATGAAAATAAGCACAGATAGCAAACGATTTTAACTTGTACACTTTAATGAACATTAAATGGATGGACAGTAACAGGCATTTAGCATCAGTCCTAACAACTACGATTGTCTAACTCGTTGAAAACAATTAAGAGGTTTAACCTTGAAAGCAAAATGAGTATTGCACTATGCAAAGCAAAACAATTGTATGCGACCGCATTTTTATGCGTCACCAGTAAATGGAAAAAACCTTCTTTCCTCTTTCTGAGGCACAAAATGGACCCTTTATGAAAGGATTCCTCTTGCATTACACTGCTGTCTTTTCTTACATGCTAGGACCCCTTCCTTTGAGAAATCAGTCCTAATGTTTAACTTCAAAAATAAACGAATAAATACTTACACTGAGCATGTAAATGTTGTTCTCCAGCCATTGTTTTCCATGAAGAAAGTTATATAATTCCAGGAGTAAAAAAATAAAACAAAAATGGCATTACACCATCAAAGGAGTCCTTTAATTGGGCTAGTTTTGTCTTCATTTGGCATCCTTTTTTTGGGGTGGGGGTGGGGGTGGGGGGGGGGACAGCTTGTGTACATCGCGCGGTACACGGGGACAGCGTGGACCGTGGGCCCAGCCGAGCTGTGAGGTCCGATTCCCGCCATCCGCACGCGCGTCAGGAAAATTGCTCGGGAGCGTTTACAATTACATTTTCAGCCTTCAGAAGAGCCTCTTCTCCGGAGGCGTGCCCAGATCACATTTCAGCAAGCGGCGCCTTCTGTGCGAGCCGGGGCGCGCTCCTAAAGCGGTTCAGGTTGAAAGTGCCGTGCTGATGGGTACGAGGGGCGGCATACTCGCGGAGAACCAGACCCCGCAGCCCCCCGTAAATAACAGCCCCCGCCACAAATCGGGCCATCGCTCCTGAAGATACTCCTCTGCAGAGCTGAAAGGATCCCGTCAGGCCATTCTGCGGTTAAAAGCCTTTTTTCGAAAGCCGGGGTTTCGCGCACCGATGTCAGCGAACCGCTTTTCGGAAAGCGTGACTCCGCCTCGGGAGGGCGGCGCCGCGCGAGCTGACCGGTCAGACAGGGTCGGCTGCCATCGGCCTGTTTCTCGGTGGGGTCCCCGGCAAAGCCGCGGTTTTATGGACGGGATTTACACCGCACGTTTTGCCACTCCCGTCGGCCGTGTCTGCCCAAGAACAGGCAGCTAATGAAGATCAAGCGTCAGTTCGTTTACACTGAGATAGCAGAGCTATTATATTGTAGTGTATTATAGCTAACAGCTGTATGTCTGACTTGTCAAGAACACAAAGTGCTGCAAAAAGATAAACAATTGATTGAGAGTTTTGACCCCTACCCGCTAATGAAGACAAACTGTCCATACCCAGTGATGTTTTCATGCAGTCACTGCATTTGGAACTTGTTGGATGTTTATCAGATAATTAGTAAGCTTACTTGTCACTAAGACCAGTACATCTGAGGACCTTATGCAATCAAAAAAATATGTAGCTTACGCTTTCCAGATTTATAAATGGGGAAAATAATAACATTTCCTTTTGATATAAAGTAGCATATTTCGGAACAGGGGGACTGAGGGGGTGTTGTCCTGCAATGGGCAGTCAGAAGCTTATTTCTGGTAGGCAGCTCATAAAATGACTCACAACTCCCTAAATGACTCACAGCTCCCCAAATGGACTCACAGCTCCCGAAATGAATCACAGCTCCCTAAATGACTCACAGCTCCCCAAATGGACTCACAGCTCCCTAAATGAATCACAGCTCCCTAAATGAATCACAGCTCCCTAAATGGAATCACGGCTCCCTAAATGGACTCACAGCTCCTTAAAGGACTCACAGCTCCTTAAATGAATCACAGCTCCCTAAATGGAATCACGGCTCCCTAAATGGACTCACAGCTCCTTAAAAGACTCACAGCTCCCTAAATGAATCACAGCTCCCTAAATGAACTCACAGTGCCCTAAATGGACTCACAGCTCCCTAAATGAATCACAGCTCCCTAAATGGACACACAGCTCACTAAATGACTCCCTAAATGACTCAGAGAATATGAGGAACTCTATGGAGACTCTGACATTGTAGGTGCAGAAACTGACCCTATCAGCGGCATGAGGCATTCAAACCCATACTAGCCAACTGCAGTGATAGGGACACTGCCCCCCCGTGTCTGGAGTGGGGTCTGCAGCTGTCAGTCAGACAAATAAAATTGTGACCGCACAGTAAAGTGTTAAAGGCAGACTATGCAGAATTTTTCACTTGAACATATTTTAATATGACCATGCTAAGGCATATCTGTGATCTCTGGCAATCTATGTCTTTACTTAGTTTAGCTGAACTCCTGCACCTGGATTTGTTATTCTAGAATGTGTTCAGGACGTTTTTGGGCGTGGCACTCTTTTCTGTGTGGGGAGGGGCCATAGAGCCTCTGCTTTGGGATCAGATTCCAGAAGTGTCTGTTGCTTGTTCCTATAGCTGCTGCAGTGATGGAAGAAGCCTAGATACAGGAAAGCAAAAAGACAAGATGACAGGGCTCGTTCAATAACTAGTCAACCTTGGAACTTTCCTCGGTGGTGTCAGCTGAAGTTCGCCAAGGGGATGAAAAGCGACTCAAAGTCAGCCTGTTTTCTGTTGGATCAGTAAGTAATGTTGCTTTTAGCTGCTGTTACTGTTTATAGTTGCAACTTATCTAGCTAGCTTGGTAATACACCAGCATTTATTTCCATCGGGAACTGAACTGATACAGTATGCATGCTATATAACATCTAACAAAGCTAACAAAGTTGCAAACAAAGACTCCTCATCCTCATTGGGATTCGCTGATGACAAACAGAGCATAACTGCCCAGGCATCGGTATTTCACCTGCATTTATTTCCATCAGGGGAACTGAAATCGATACCGCATGCATGCTATCTAGCTACGTGTAGCCAACTTCATTAAGAAAGCTAATAAAGTTGTAAACCAAGACTCTTGTCCTCATCAGCGTTCACTGATTATGAAACGCAGCATAACTTGAAATACTGAAATATTTCAGTAATTTATTTCTAACTCGATACCTCAGGAATACAACAATGTAATATCACGTGAGGAAACACACAAAATGGCTGCATTACCGAGTAGCTACCATACGATGTTCTCACACGTTACCGGGTGCACTCGGTGTAAAGACCATTATCACATCGCCTAATTACTGTTACAATCTATGGAATCATCCATGTTGCTATAAATGCTATTTTCAATATCTCTGACCATTGCATCCCTTCACTTTGCATTTTGCTTGTAGTGCTGGAGGGTGCGCTTACGGGTGTGTGGGTGGGGTTGAGGACGGAGGAGGAGACAAACACAGAGTCTAGAATGGCCGCAAAAAACCTGCATAGTATGCCTTTAATTGAACTCTAACAGAGCGCACGTGAGTTCAGTTGGGACCATGGCGTAGCGATCCGGTAGCGGGGTTAGGGTTAGGCCTGACCGTGCAGCTGAAGGGGAACACATCTCTGGGACGGTGTTCAGAGTCACAGCCTTTCTCCTGGGAGTTTGAGCCTCGCTAGATCATGGCTTGCCACAACATGTACTCGGCAGTAGTTCTGTGTGCTATTTGCCAGGTGGGTAGCTAGCTAGGCCAGGAAGCTATTGATATCTCGCAGAACTGTTTGTCATCAAGCCTTTTACTAAATTTCAGGTGGCAAAAACAAAAAGTTATCCTCTGATAACAGTCATACCATATCATCATTTTCAATCTTGGTGATGTGTTTTTTCTGGATTGACACAGCATAACCAGCTGAATCTGCTCATTATTTTCACAATGACGTGGTCCCCCCCCGCCCCCCGCCCCCCCCCCCCCGCCACACAGCACTATTTTCCTTTTACAGTGTTCTTACATTTTCACACGCCCATGCACCAAATTATGCAACAGTGGAACGTGTTCACCGTGAACACTAGTGCACCCAGAATAAAGCAGTCAGCTCAGAGGATCATTTTTTATCACTAGACCCCGGGAACATAAGACGATGCCGCAGAAATAGTCTTAGTTGACATTATGAATCTAAATGAAATCAGGATCCATGTTGTCTGAGACACAGGCTGTGAGAGTGTGAGAGCCGTGTGATGTAATGCGTGTGGGATTGGAGAGTGGGAATGCTGAGAGAGAGCGAGAGAGAGAGAAGCATTTTTTACCCCACTTTGTACATACAACCTTTCCTCTCTTTATTTTTTCAACCGCAACACAACGCGCATGGCTGCTAATAGGGATTCTTCTGAGCAATTACAGCTGCAAACTGGATCAGCCAGCGGCGCGGAACGAACGCGGAAAATGTCCCTGCCCGCCAGGAAGCTGACGGAAAGCGGGACGCTTCCTGTACGGGCGAGCGGGCGGATTCACGGGGTGATCGGTGCAGACGGGGGGGCGGTGGACCGTGCGATCGGCAGACTCGCGCGAAAGCGACACTCGGGCAGGAAGCTGTCGCGCGCGCTCGCGCCCAGACTCTTCGCTAATTAGCGACGCGCTACGAGGAGGTCAGAGCGACGCGTGTCTCTCAGTGCTCATCGCACCACCTGTGCGCCAAAACCCCCCCCCGTCAAATACACAAATCCTCTCAGCTTTTCCAGAAAGACAAAAGAGTAGCAGCGCATGGTACAAGGCACAGAAGAACCACAGGACCTCGGGGGCTTGGGGAACAGGAGATCGAGCGTGAAGCATCGCCAGTGGAAAGACTGCGGGGGGAGCAGGGGATGGGGCATGGGCTGAGGGGGTCACAGGTGAGCAAGCGAAGGCAGCTTCTCCATTTCAGGGCCTACAGATCAATCGCCAATCAATAGACCCTTCCTTAATTAAGGGCCGGATTTAAATTCCGATTACGGCTAAGGCCAATTTGAGCCGCTGGAGCTCGGAGCCCAGTTCTGGGGCTGTGAAGCAAAGGGGGGGGGGAAGGAGACGTCGCAAAATGTCGGGAGGACAGACAAGGGCGCGCGCGACCCTACTCCGGAACCTCAGGGCCGAATTCCCAACAGAGTCCCATTTACCTCTCGCTCCTGGGGGCGGGGGGGGGGGTGTCGGGTCGGGTCGGGGGCGGGTGGGGGGCGGGGGGGTTCTGGGTCATACCTCGCATTCTCGAGAACCCGAAACGGTGCAGGTGCAAGGCCCCGTGCCCTTGACCAGCACGTCCATGGTCTCAGAGTTGGTGGCGTTGAAGCTCATGTAGTACTCCTGCAGCTGGGAGGAGATGCTCTGCTCGGGCTCCTGCGCTTTTTTCCGCCGCTTGCGGCCCAGCGAGCGCTGCTGCAGCCGCCGCATGGCGCCGGGGTAGCGCCGCCACGACACGTAGATCACCAGCATGACGAGCGAGGCGGAGAGGAAGAGCGCCACCGTGCCCACCATGATCTTGTGGAAGAGCATGTGGGGCACGCCCCCCGGGCCGGGCGTGGCCGGCAGCCCGCCGGAGGAGGAGGCGCCGGGGGCGCTGGGCGGGGGTCTCCGCGGGATGACGCCCGCCAGGCTCCTCCGGGTGGGCCGGGGGAGGAGCCAGAGTTGGGGCGACGGGGAGGGGCTCTGGGACGCGGGCATCGAGGGGCTCGCGGTAGTCGTGGTCGTAGTCGCGGCAGCGGTGGAGGGGGCGGCCGTGGTGGTGGTTGTGGTGGGGACGGGGGCGGGCTTCACGTACGGGGAAAGGGTTGCCGGCCGGAGGGCCGTGGGGATCTCCCCACAAACCTCCTGGTTCTTGGCAGCCTCCATAACTTTCTCCCCTTGGAGGGACTTGGGGCTGCTGCAGATCATAGTCGTGTCCTTTGAGCCCCTGAAGTTCCTCAGCCAGGCCACCAGAGGGCAGATGCCCGGGCCGCAGTCCCACATGTTGCCCGCCAGGCTGATAGTGGTGAGGGAGATCCAGGCAGCCACGGCCTCCTGGGACACATTGCTGAGCTTGTTGGACTCCAGGTTGAGGGTCTCCAGGTTGGGCAGACACTGGAACACGGCCGGGTCCAGGGCCTGGATCTCGTTCCCGGCCAGGTCCAGCTTCTGCAGGGTGTGCCAGGTCCAGGGCAGGCCCTGGTTCAGCACCCGGATGCGGTTCCACTGCAGGTAGAGCGCCCGCAGGTTGGCCAGCCGCGGGAACAGGAAGAAGTTGATCCTGGAGAACTGGTTGTGCTCCAGGTGCAGCTCGGCCAGCCTGGGCATGCCCAGGAAGGTGGTGCGGGTCAGGGCCCGCAGGCGGTTGTAGCCCAGGTCCAGGAACTCCAGGCTGCGGCAGTCCAGGAAGGCGCGGACAGGGACGGCGGTGAGGCCGTTGGAGCGCAGGTGCAAGCTCTGGAGCTTGCGCAGGCCCTGGAACTGGCCCGGCTGCAGCGCCTGCAGCTTGTTGTAGGACAGGTCCAGGTTGCGCAGGTTGGGCACGGGGTGGAAGGTGGTGTTGTGGAGCTGCGTGATCCGGTTGGAGCTGAGGATGAGCTCCTTGAGCCGGCGGATGCCGCGGAAGGCCTGGGCGTCCACGCCGCTGATGTAGTTGTGGTCCAGGTAGAGCCAGATCAGCTGGTTGAGGTGGGCGAACTGGTACGGCAGCAAGTCCAGCAGGTCGTTGTAGCGCAGCGACAGGCCCTGGCAGCCGGTGGAGATGTTGTCCGGGATGTCGCGGAAGGTTCCGGACTCGCAGTACGCCATCTTGCCTTCGCACCGGCAGCCCGACGGGCACAGCTTCTCGCCCCGGCAGAGCAGGGCCATCACCGACGCCTGGAGGACAATACACAGCAACCGAACCTCACACCCCGGGGAGCCTGCAGAGGCGGAGAGGGGGAGAGAGAGAGAGAGAGAGAGGGAGAGAGGCAGAGAGAGAGAGGCAGAGAGAGTGAAAGAAACAGAGAGAGAGGAAATGGGGAGGGATAGAAAGAGAGAGACAGGAGGGAGGGAGGAAAAGTAGAGATGGGAAAGAAACAGAATAAGAGTGAGAGGGATTTAAGACATATTTATTTCCTGTATTTTTAAATTGAGTCATTCATTGTTCACTCTGTTTACATGTTTAGGGAGATGGGAACACTGTATCATCATTCTTTCACTCTTTAATTGTACTTTTATTTTTCTTACAGGATTTCATTCTGATTTTCATCCTTATTTCACTTTTATGGTCTCGTTAAAATTTCCATTTATTTTTTGTTACTTATTTACAAAGGAGAGGAGGTCGGTCCTATATTTTCTATTTTAAAAGGTTTCAGTAACGCTCACGGGTCAATAAACCGCAATTCCACTCGGGAAAGAAGGTGCCGCGTTCGACGCATTGTGCTGCCACTTGCCACAGACCGAGGTGCTGGCAATGCTCGATCTGTAAATCAGGAGGTGCCAGAACAAAATGCTCGCGTGAAGGTGGTGAGTGAGTGAGTGAGTCTTGGAAGGTTCTGGAACAAACACAAATTGCGTCCATATAATTGGTTCTTCCCCGCTGAGAGTTGCCATATCCTGGAATAGTTCTCGGTGTTGAGAGGTCCCCGGTTGTGTTTTGGCAGTATCCGGCACAAATTAAGCACTGGGTACACAGAGTATAATTAGTAATAACCAGTGAGCTGGACAAACAGGAAGCAAAAGTAAACACACTGACTAGCAACTCTGAGTCTATTTGAATTCATTAACTGCTAAAATAGTAATTAGCTGAATAATCATTACCAGTAGCTATGGGATAATTTTCTGCTTTTTTCTGTGGTAGCGCCGTGTGTACCTTGTGCACCCTTATTCACACATGAATTCAGCTGGCGGATAAATGCGCTGTTTCCTGCGTAGTGCCTGCATCTAGGGGGTGTCAACCGTGTAAGGACGGGTTAACACAGCACAGATCGCGCATTTGAAATCCTCGTGAAAAATCACCATATTTCTGGTGTTTGTGCACTGCCGTTCAGGGCAAACATTTCCCAAAGCTGGTGTGATAAGCAGTTAATGCAGACTCATTCTAGGTTAAAACCGCGCACTTTGTAATTGTTACATTGATTCTGCTTAATTGAGCTCGGTCTTATCTCTAATGTCCTCTAACCTGATGTGGAGAAAGAGAACGCTTCAGTATGCAACATAATTAAGGGTGGTTTTGGGATCACTTGCCAATAGATGCTCTCAGATAATTGGCACACTTGTTCGTCGAGCAAAACTGATGTAAACAGATTCAAAAGAATGATTAATGTTCTAGGAAGGATAATATAAACTAGCACATATGTCACATTATATGTGACAGAACACATTCTTCAGAATCATGTTTCACAGATGGATTTTTTTCATCTCACGTCAAAGTAGAGAATCAGATCTATAAAATTAATTGAATGGGATTGGTAACTATTTCTGGAGATATGACGGTTTGAATATTGTGTTTTTGCAACAAAAAAAACTGTTTTGAGAAGACTGCCTTTACAAGTTTTGTTGGGAACATTTGTTCCCTTTCTCATCATAAGATACACCCTCAAGCCAGGAATTATTGTTTGAAATTGGTATATCTGTGCAGTCCCTCACCCAATATTGCTATGATTTTGAAATGGCTTCATTATAATAGTGTTTACAGCGTAAATTAATAAAAAATATGTAAAAAAAAAAAAAGACTTATCTCAAGTTTAACCTCTGATTTACCCCTAAACCCTGATCCTTTTTTATATGCATATGAGTGGTCAGCGTTCTACGCAGAAAAACGGGAAAAAGTTGACATTATCATGCAATAAAATTTTCTCACCAAGCCCACTTCATCAAACTGTTGCTTCCTTTCCTGAAAGCGGTTTCGAACACAGCTTGTCTCGGTCAATATTTTACACCTGACACCAATTTCTTCCCACCTTGCTTGAGAGCAAATCTGCTCTCAAACCGCACCTTCATCTGCTCTCTCTCACTGCGGGACCCAGCCCTGACAAAAAAGTTGACGCAACCTCTTTATTCACCGTTTACTTTACCGCCACCAAAACATCTGCGCCCGCCAAGGTCTGTTTGACACGAAGAGCGCCGTGTCCGCGCGGCGGGAGAGAGAGAGAGACCGCGCGAGAGCGCATTAGCAAAAGCGATAGCGGCGCTCAAGCCTCTGCACCCCATCTGAGTCGGGCCGCAGTCTGGGGCCGGCCGACGAAACGACTGAACTACGGCACCTGCGCGGAATCTTCCGTTTGTCACCCGTTTGCAATCAGCTTGGTTATTTTTTTCTCTCTTCGCCAAGGAGAATTCCCAGTCCGTACTTGTAAGCGTACCTCTGGGAAGAAAAGGCATATGCTGAAACGGAATCAGCCAGACACACACATATGAGCTGCACAGTCTTTACCCCACAGCCCCTATATGAGCTGTACAGTCTCTACCCCACAGTCACTATATGAGATGTACAGTCTTTACCCCACAGCCACTATATGAGCTGAGCAGTCTTTACCCCACAGACCCTATATGAGCTGTACAGTCTTTACCCCACAGACCCTATATGAGCTGTACAGTCTTTACCCCACAGCCACTATATGAGCTGCACAGTCTTTACCCCACAGACCCTATATGAGCTGAGCAGTCTTTACCTCACAGCCACTATATGAGCTGCACAGTCTTTACCCCACAGACCCTATATGAGCTGTACAGTCTTTACCTCACAGTCCCTATATGAGCTGCACAGTCTTTACCTCACAGCCACTATATCAGCTGTACAATCTTTACCTCACAGACACTATATGAGCTGAGCAGTCTTTACCCCACAGACCCTATATGAGCTGTAGTCTTTACCCCACAGCCACTATATGAGCTGAGCAGTCTTTACCCCACAGCCACTATATGAGCTGTACAGGCTTTACCCCACAACCACTATATGAGCTGTACAGTCTTTACCTCACAGCCACTATATGAGCTGCACAGTCTTTACCCCACAGCCACTATATGAGCTGTACAATCTTTACCCCACAGACCCTATATGAGCTGTACAGTCTTTACTCCACAGCCACTATATGAGCTGCACAGTCTTTACCCCACAGACCCTATATGAGCTGTACAGGCTTTACCCCACAACCACTATATGAGCTGTACAGTCTTTACCCCACAGCCACTATATGAGCTGCACAGTCTTTACCCCACAGACCCTATATGAGCTGTACGGTCTTTACCTCACAGCCACTATATGAGCTGCACAGTCTTTACCCCACAGACCCTATATGAGCTGTACGGTCTTTACCTCACAGCCACTATATGAGCTGCACAGTCTTTACCCCACAGACCCTATATGAGCTGAGCAGTCTTTACCTCACAGCCACTATATGAGCTGCACAGTCTTTACCCCACAGACCCTATATGAGCTGTACAGTCTTTACCTCACAGACCCTATATGAGCTGTACAGTCTTTACCCCACAGACCCTATATGAGCTGAGCAGTCTTTACCTCACAGTCACTATATGAGCTGCACAGTCTTTACCTCACAGCCACTATATGAGCTGTACAGTCTTTACCTCACAGCCACTATATGAGCTGTACAGTCTTTACCTCACAGACCCTATATGAGCTGTACAGTCTTTACCCCACAGACCCTATATGAGCTGTACAGTCTTTACCTCACAGACCCTATATGAGCTGTACAGTCTTTACCTCACAGCCACTATATGAGCTGTACAGTCTTTACCCCACAGCCACTATATGAGCTGCTCAGTCTTTACCCCACAACCACTATATGAGCTGTACAGTCTTTACCCCACAGCCACTATATGAGCTGCACAGTCTTTACCCCACAGACCCTATATGAGCTGTACGGTCTTTACCTCACAGCCACTATATGAGCTGCACAGTCTTTACCCCACAGACCCTATATGAGCTGTACGGTCTTTACCTCACAGCCACTATATGAGCTGCACAGTCTTTACCCCACAGACCCTATATGAGCTGAGCAGTCTTTACCTCACAGCCACTATATGAGCTGCACAGTCTTTACCCCACAGACCCTATATGAGCTGTACAGTCTTTACCTCACAGTCCCTATATGAGCTGCACAGTCTTTACCTCACAGCCACTATATCAGCTGTACAGTCTTTACCCCACAGACCCTATATGAGCTGCACAGTCTTTACCCCACAGACCCTATATGAGCTGAGCAGTCTTTACCCCACAGCCACTATATGAGCTGAGTAGTCTTTACCCCACAGCCCCTATATGAGCTGTACAGTCTCTATCCCACAGACCCTATATGAGCTGTACAGTCTTTACTCCACAGCCATTATATGAGCTGTACAGTCTTTACCCCACAGCCACTATATGAGCTGTACAGTCTTTACCCCACAGCCCCTATATGAGCTGTACAGTCTCTATCCCACAGACCCTATATGAGCTGTACAGTCTTTACTCCACAGCCATTATATGAGCTGTACAGTCCTTACCCCACAGCCACTATATGAGCTGTACAGTCTTTACCTCACAGCCACTATATGAGCTGTACAGTCTTTACCCCACAGACCCTATATGAGCTGTACAGTCTTTACCCCACAGACCCTATATGAGCTGTACAGTCTTTACCCCACAGACCCTATATGAGCTGAGCAGTCTTTACCTCACAGTCACTATATGAGCTGCACAGTCTTTACCTCACAGCCACTATATGAGCTGTACAGTCTTTACCTCACAGCCACTATATGAGCTGTACAGTCTTTACCTCACAGTCACTATATGAGCTGCACAGTCTTTACCCCACAGCCACTATATGAGCTGCACAGTCTTTACCTCACAGCCACTATATGAGCTGTACAGTCTTTACCTCACAGCCACTATATGAGCTGTACAGTCTTTACCCCACAGACCCTATATGAGCTGTACAGTCTTTACCTCACAGACCCTATATGAGCTGTACAGTCTTTACCTCACAGCCACTATATGAGCTGTACAGTCTTTACCCCACAGACCCTATATGAGCTGTACAGTCTTTACCCCACAGCCACTATATGAGCTGTACAGTCTTTACCCCACAGCCACTATATGAGCTGCACAGTCTATACCCCACAGACCCTATATGAGCTGTACAGTGCTGCTAGCACAGCTGCTTCTGACTGCAGGTGCCCTGATCGATCAGAGGAGGTGCTGATGCTCCCTGAAATGACAAATGCAACAGCCAATGACATGCCTGAAACATGGACAGCAATGCTGACCTGATGCCTGTGATCTGTGATTGACAGATGCTACAGCCAATGACATGCCTGAAACATGGACAGTACTACTGACTGGATGCCTGTGACCTGTGAATGACAGATGCTACAGCCAATCACATGCCTGAAACATGAACAGCACTGCTGTCTGGATGCCTGTGACCTGTGAATGACAGATGCTACAGCCAATCACATGCCTCAAACATGGACAGCACTGCTGACTGGATGCCTATGACCTGTGACTGACAGATGCTACAGCCAATCACATGCCTGAAACATGAACAGCACTGCTGACTGGATGCCTGTGACCTGTGAATGACATATGCTACAGCCAATCACATGCCTGAAACATGGACAGCACTGCTGACTGGATGCCTGTGACCTGTGAATGACATATGCTACAGCCAATCACATGCCTGAAACATGGACAGTGCTGCTGACTGAATGCCTGTGACCTGAGACTGACAGATGCTACAGCCAATCATGTGCCTCATACATGGACAGTACTGCTGACTGAATGCCTGTGACCTGTGACTGACAGATGCTACAGGATGGTCCCATCAACTTGTTAAGTTGGAAAAAATAGCACGTGACTAAGTTTTATATACTAAAGGTGCGTCCCAATACTCGAAAAATGCATCCTCCTTTCCTCCACTACCACCTCCACTCCTCCGTGCCCCTCCCTCCCGTGTCCCAATATTGGAGGAGACGAGCGAAGCGGCTTCAAACCCCGTTTCACACCTCCGGCGGCGACGGGTACATCGATGTACGCTACAGCGGAAGTCTTGTCACATTTCTAGGTGACATCATCGTGCTCACACCCACAGGGACTGAAAGACCATCCCACAGAGTCTGACACATTCCAAACATAGGGCGATGGCATAAAAATAGCATTTTCCCCAATTTAGCAAGATATTTAACCAAATCTAAGTGCGGTTCAGTAGGTTATCACACATAGCGTCCTAACCGAAAGCAAGATTGCCAAAAACGGATAACAAAATGTCAGTTCCTTTTAGTGGCTCACATCCTACAGACATTACATTACATTTATTTGGCAGATGCTTTTATCCAAAGCGACGTACAATAAGTGCATACTGACAGTCATTAGAACGACTACAAAACACAGGTCCGATAAGGTACAATATTCATTTTATAACAGTTATTCACAGCCATGAACACATTAGGTCCAGTTCCCACAGCAAAAATTACTCTGACCAAACCTACACACAGTTCACAACATTCAACAGACAAATTTTGCCATTTAAGATGGGCAGAGGTGGGTAACCCGGCTTCAAAGAGTAGAAGCACTAACCATGTATTTCCTCCACCAACATGCACTAAACCAGCTGACTCTAATTAGCACAACTCTTCAGCCAGGTAGGAGAACTAATTAGTGTAATCAGCTGGTTTAGCGCATGCTGGTGGAGCAAATACATGGTTAGTGGTTCTACTCTTTGAAGCTGGGTTACCCACCTCTGAAGACGGGCAAGCAGGCTTATTTATTTGCTTGCACATGAATGTTAGACAAACAGGCGTGACTTTAAACATAAATACGCATGTCAGCTACCATAATTTCAGTGTTCATATGCAGTTAATCTATTCCACCGACATTTCCCAATTGATGTATTTATTACCAACAAATTTGATGTCACAGTGGGAAATCTTTTTTTTTTTCCAGAGTGAACACTGAACATTGGGAAAGAATAACACATAATAAGAACCGTCATCTGTTTCACTACTCTACAGAAATGCTTCTGAATTAGTCGATGTGAGATGGAAACAACTGGCAATGCAGGCTATCACAATATAGTTATGTGAACTTTCTCTCTGTATGTTCAGACATCGGGCACATCAGGATCCTGGACTCACAGTTAATTGTTGTGCTAGTATACAATAAGATTTAACGTTTCTGGTTAAATTTTAATTAGCGTCTCGACGCAAACCGCAGTGTTAAGCTTATATTTGAAGGCTACTGTAGCAATTACTTGTACTTGCAGCTTTCAATGGGCTGACCACGAGTAAGATCTGTAATTGGCTATGGGGACTATTTGTGGGCTCGGCAACCAAACAGTTTGTCGGTAGTCACCATCACCTTTGATGATGGAGAAGCAGATAAGCTGTTCCAATTTTCTTCGCGCCTCCTCGTTCTCTCCTTTTCTCCACTCCTCCCCCCCTCCCCCCCTTTCCTCTGCATACTTCCACACAGGAGACAGGTGGCAGTGGGGGAGCGGAGGGGAGGAGGTGAGGGGTGAAAAGTAACGGGACGCGCCCCAGGTGCCGGCGTTCGGGCTGTCATCAGCAGCTGGTAAGTTCATCACGTGAACAACCCACACGTCAGCCGAGGTGTCGAGAAGATGGACCAATCAGATCGCTTACTGCGAGATGCAAATAAAGGAAGCCAGGGATGAACTCTGCAGCGTCTTGACGTTAGAGGCATAAAAAATTACATAAATCACCCAAAAATGTAATAAGCCCCAAGCTCTCACCAGACTTGCCAACTCAGCTCAAACGCAGCATGGTAGATAAATAATGAAAGTCATATGGATATCTTTCCCATTAACCTGGTACACTGTTGCTACTGTCCAGCAATGGTACGGTGAAGGCAGTGATACATCACAGCTGGTTAACTGGGGTATCGTGGAACTTTCCTGAGTTTCCCACGGTGTATTTACCACTTTGTCGGCCATTCGAAAGCAACTCTTTGCTGGTAAACTCAGATATCTCCGACGAGGCCCGGCCGAACGCACAATGTGACATGTGACCTGTGAGTGACAGAAGCTACAGCCAATCACATGGTGCCCTGCTCTGCAGTTAGCACTGGTGTGGGCAGAATCTGAAGCTAGATTGTGTAGCATTGCAACACGTATGTTCAAAGTTCAAATCTTGTTGGCCATTTGCAAGACATTTATTGGAATTTGTCAAGCGTTCCAATTTTAAAAAAAGATAATGGCAATAAAATGAAAAATGATAGACATTCAAACCAGCATAAACACAGCATGGGGTGTACATGCTCCTCTGAAATAATGAAATTAATTTAAATTAACATAAATGAACCTTGGTTTATTTTTACATATGAATTAAAGAATACATATTCTAGAGCTAGATAGATGTCTATTGAGATCAATGCAATATTGATGTGGCAATATTGGTGAAACAGAAAGTTTCTCATTGAAATGATGGTTTATCTGTATATCTGTTTATCTAATATATCTCTTTGTCTGTCCAGTTTGTCAGATTCTGTCTGGGTTGGTTACATGTACAGTTTATACAGGCAGGTTGTTGCCATGGTGACTTGTACAGTTCTCACATTATATCCAGTCCACTTCGTCCAAGTGCTTTTACATCTATTAGCAAGAGTCCTGGACTTTTTTTTACACATAATAACAGCTATATGTAATATGTGTATCTATATACACAGCAGAACAGCCATTGTTGGGGATTTCAATTGTGATAACACCCCAGTGGGGACCGACTGTAGCTAAATTGAATGAACCAATGCGTAAATAAATAAATAAATAAATCCTAGAACTGTCGTGTTCAATGGGTACTTCAGAGTCAATGCGAATGGATAGTAATGGATAACAGAGACTGATTATTTAATTAAGCCAGTAAAATGTAATGGCAGTACTCTAATTACACTAGTAAACAGTATAAGGGAAAGAAAAATACCTGTGAACCTACGGGGATGATGTCCCTGCTGTTACCAGTAGCCACAATGCACTGAAGCCCTCAACATCACTGCTTGTGTTATAAAACTTTAAAAAACCTCTGATACTTTTCTGTGTAATGAGAAGGTCTAAAAATCTGTGAATGTGTGAAATGTATGTGGGAAGTTCCTTGGGCCACTATATAATTATATAAGCTATTTAACTTTCAAACGTAATCCATTTTTTTAGAAAGTTTGACACTAGCCTTCTCTAGCATAGTCACAATAATAATAATAATAATAATAATAATAATAATAGTAATAATAAATGCAACACACGCACCTCCCCTCCAATGTCTGTGTGGGTACACATACTAAAGAAGCGATCATGTGTGCACAGCGATTTATGGAGTCATCAATTTAGCCAAAGGGTGGTCTCGCCGGTACGTTTAACCCATCTCAAAGCGTAGCCGCCAAGTGCTCCCCTGCTAATTCCCCTGCAGCGTACATCAGCTCCGCCGCCATTTTGAAGCCTCCACAGGCCTCTTCAAGGGGGAGGTTAATGGAAAACCTTCCTTCACGGCAAGAAAAATTCCCCGAACGGGCGTAAAATCCCCCTCTCGAGCAGTTCTCATTTCGGCTCGTTTCCCTCCCAGAAGGATCCCCGAGACGACCGCGCTAATTAGCTCTCGCCGCGTCGATGACGTGGCCCGCGCCTCCGTGCCACCGCGTAGCCAAACAAATCCCACGCAAGCGCGTGCTCCCAAGTCCGTTTCCTCGAGTACCCTTTGAAAGTTGGGCAGACGAAGCATCTCGCCACAGCTCGCATAGATCCGACAGACATCGTCGGTTGTCAACGTGATGCGAATTAAGAGCAGGAATCACTCTTTCACGCTAAGATGGTGGATGGCTTCACTGATAGTTCATCCAGCAATAACTGGTGGTAACAGCTATTTTAAACTTTTTTGGATAAAAACCACAAGAGATGTTGATTATACGTCTACCCAGCTCGCCAAATGACATCTTTTTGTGCGATCGCAATCAATCCATGACTAAGAAAGTTGTAAAGTTGTAAATTGGATGGTGGTAAAGCTTATCATTTAGCATAAAATTACAGCGATGTGGAGACAAATTGCAGTAATGTTTTGCAGTAGTTTGCAGATTCACAGTATGTGAAAACTAAACACAGATTGCATAAATGGAGAGTGGCAATCATTAAATATGGTTCGATACAAACTTGTGTGGCTAATGCATGAAAGTATACGATAAACAAGAATCACTCAGCAGCAGTGATTATTTATTTTTCACATGATGGCATAAATCTATTTCGGCCTTCCCTTGTTGGTTTTAAAGGACTTACAGTATTGCTTTTAAAACCCATACTTAAAACTCCCTGTTGGGAATGTTTGCTGCGCAGTTGTTGTTCCAGTTGCTGGTCATTTTGTGGGAGGACTGTCCGTGAGCAGCCTTGCAGGTGCATTGTGGGTACACATGAACACATGACAGCTGACTGCATGGGTCATGGATCTCCCACAGATTGAATTGCCCATAAGCCCCCCGCTCCCCTCCCCTCCCCACATAAGCTATAACAACTTACCTTCTAACCAACAAATTGGGTTGAATTATTTCGATTACAAGAAAGATTGCATTATGTGTGTGCCTCTTTAGAATGAGCCAAGAAAAGCGGCTTGCGTAGCAGTGAAAAGCATTATGTGGATCCGCCAAGCTTATGCTTCCCCTGATAGATCTGAGCAACAATACGCCTCTACTGAGTCCCCAATCAGTCTGAAGTGCCTCATGAACATGCATTGCTTGTTTAAGCCAAAGTCATGTGTGTGTGTGTGTGTGTGTGTGTGTGTGTGTGTGTGTGTGCGTGTGTGTGTGGGTGTGTGTGAGTGGGCATGTATTACTATCTTTGTGAGAACTAAATGTTCCCACCACAAGGATAGAAAGATGAGGAAAATTACGCAAGGTGGGGACCTTTTGCTGGTCTCCACAATTTCAAGAGGCTGTTTTAGGGTTAGGACTTAGGGTTAGGGTTACAATTAGGTTAAGGTTAGGGTTAAGGTTAGGCATGTAGTGGTTGGGGTCAGGGTTAGGGTTGGGGTTAGGGTTAGAGGTTACGGAATGAATGTAAGTCAATGGGAAGTCCTCACAAGTATAGCAATATGAACGTGTGTGTGTGTGTGTGTGTGTGTGTCTGTCTCTGTGTGTGTGTGTGTGTGTGTGTGTGTGTGTGTGTTTGTATGTGTGTGTGTGTGTGTGTGTGTGTGCGCCTGTGCGTGTATGTGTGTGTGTTTGTATTATTATTATTATTATTATTATTATTATTATTTATAATTGCTCAGGCGATACCCTATCATCTGTGGGTTATGTTGGGCATCTCATTAACATTTTCCTGTGGGATCCCTGTGAGTGATTGGCTGTGCGGATCCCAGTGACAGTTCCATTGTTGAGGGACATGCAGTTTAACCTATTCATTAACAGATTGACTCCCGTGATAAACACCCTAAATTAAATGCTTATCACCAGGCTGCTACATTGCCTGTTCACCAGAGGGACCCATCCAGGGCCTATTGCACACAAGCTGCGAGCTGAGACGAAGCAGGAAATTCTCCTCTCTCGCCCACCTACCGTACACCTCATTTTATTCGGTTTGAAGCCACCTACGGCCGCACCAGTGCAAATTCAAAAGAGCCAGAAATGCAAAGCAGTTTGATTCTAACAGCTGTTCGTGTGCAGAGCCCGTTTCGATGGCATAATGAGCTAAATTTCGGGTCTAAATTTAAAGTCAAACTGCTACCTTCAACAGCCAGAAAATTTGAAAAAACAGCCCTGTGTGTTCTTTATTATATTAGAAACATCGTTAGCCTGGATATGAAGTTTATGGGATGCTTTCGGAGTGAGCCGGCAGTCCCCGCAGTCCTCCAGGCTACGCGGGCGGCGCTTTATTTGGGGTGGAACCTGCCAGAACGAGATCTGGAAGCTCCCAGTTTTAGACTGTCCTCGGGACCTGTTTCCTGTTAGCGTGGATCCAGCACCACTCCAGCACAGGACTGGGCACCACTTCGCAATCGCTCCCCAAAAACCCCCCACCGACCCTGACCACCCCACTTACCCACATCTACGATCTACCTCACCACCCTCAGTGCCCCCCCACCCCCCACAAACACAGTCCCAATCCGCCTGGTTTTTTCTCTGTTCCAGGACCACCACAAAGCATCACCTTCCTCACACAAGCACTTTCTGTTCCAGCACCTCCTGATTTACAAATGAATCACCGTGTGCCAGTATAAGTATTTGATGGGTCACTGAAAGGCACTAAATTTGTAATTTAGGTGCCAATATTAAAAAGCATTTCTAATTTGGCTTAAAGTATTGGCTTACCAAACTGTGTGTGTGGACAGACTGGTGGGTGATGTAACAATAATCTCACTTTCAACAATCCAGTTTTCGTTTGATACTCGTGTCGAAAACTTCTGTTGCATTCGGCATGGCACTGTACTGGGAAATATATTGTTTACCCAGATAAGCTTTGCAAATCTTCCCCGCTACGGCACAATTACAATATGCTGAAGAACTCCCAGCCTGTTGGATATCTTCCATGGGCAAACAGGTGTATCAGTACTTTAAGAGATATTTTTGACGCAAAAAGACCTCTCAAATTCCATGACCAGAGAAGAACATATTCTTTACCTAGGTTTTTAGACCTTTAGCCGAGATTCTTCCTTTCAGTTTATGGAGTCCCTTAGAGTGCATCTGTTAGTTCTGTCCTGTTGGACGGGTTCATCCTGCATTCTCCACTCACGGCATGGCATCTGCCGTTTACGACCACTCAGCTCCAGCCAAGCGAGCCGCACTGGGAGTGACTAAAGTGAGGGATTGTGAAACGGATAATCTGGGGTATGAAACCGGATTGGGATGTCATCTGGTCAAATGTCCGCACAGCTTCTAAAAACTACACATTGCAGCTTATTCATTACAAACTGATACACATGCCACCCCTTATAGGCGTAACAAGATGAATCTAATCTCCAGTCCTGTATGATATGTATGTCATACAGATGCCACAGGGACCTACAGGCATATGTTTTGGGAATGCACTCTTCCTTTTCTGGAAGGAACTTCTATCCTGGTGCAGTGAGGTTTGGTCAGGTATATTCAGAACAATGGAGTTCAACAGCCAATTAGATTTCGGTACTACTTTTCTGCAGAGCCCAACTTACTGAAATAACATGGACTCGACAATGGTTTGGAAATAAAGGATTTTTATTGGCTATGATAATGAATATGTGAATAGGCTAATTGATAACAATAATTTGCATAATATGAAGAATCATCAAATTATTCTTAATCAGAGGAAATTATAATTATGCGACAGCTAAACACAAAAGTTAACAGTATTACCATTTAATTAAGGTTAATTCGTATTATGGGTTAGTAACATGCTACTCTATATTAGATTTGTTTGTTTAATCAGTCTCATAATGAAGTTTTAACAATGCAAAACAACAAAGTCATGGAATTTGCTATTACAGACCAACTCACGCATAGCAAACACAACATAACAACAGACAGCAGTAAAATAACCTAATTGGGTATTACAAGTTTCATGCCATCCTATAGTTTGATACATCATCTAGACCCACTTATCCTGGGCAGGGTCACAGTGGGTGCTGGAGCCTATCCCAACATGCATTGCATCTATCACAGGGCACACACACCCTTGATTCACACACTCATACCTATGGGCAATTTAGAGTCTCCTATTAGCCTGCCTGCATGTATTTGGACTGTGGGAGGAAACCGGAGTACCCGGGGGAAACCCATGCAGACACAGGGGAGAACAAACAGAAAGGCCCCAAGCCGAACCCACAACCTTCCTGCTGTGAGGCAACAGTGCTACCCACTGCACCACCGTGCCGCCCTCCTATCAATTGATGTCAGTGTTTAAATAAAATGCATCGCAGTACTTAACGGCAATAAAAGGGGAGGCCAGTGCTTAATCCCGTTAGGTGATGCTTAGTCAGCTCGTCCGCTGGACCAAAGGTCTGTGGCAGGTGCGCAGAGACTTGGGAGACTTCTTCAGTGACGTCGGGGTCACAAGGGGTTCCAGTCAAGATGACTTGGGATGTGCACAAATCTTCCACTTGGGCCCGGCCGCAAGGGAGATACGGAGGAAAAATCTGTAGATACTTGTTCCTCAAGACAGCTGTCGATGGGAAATACACCAGCTTGGTATATTACGCAGACGGAATTCAGGCAGGTCTTGAGTGAGGTGCGGGCTGGGAAGTTTGACAATGTTCTTAAGGAGATGCATCTGTTCGGTTAGGCAATGATTTACCTCACAGAGAAGTAGTTAATATTTTTATGAGTTTTCATTCTCTCAAAGTCACTGGCGTGACGGAATTCCATGTGTTATCACTGTTACGTGATTGGTGCATTATTTTGGGCGCAGACATTTGATCGGCTTGTGGTATTGGAGCGGTCAATAATTCATGGATAGATAAACCATTGATTACTGCGTTATTGTTTAAGCTTGTTAAATCGGGTTCCCTATTCCCCCTAAAAGGGGTGTTCCTGTCCCAAGCTGATGCCTAACTGATCAAGCAGAGAGTTTATCGCAGGGTCACAAGAGGAAGGGGACAGGCTCTTAATTATGCCTTGGTTGGCACGAAAAAGTGAATGGTGAACGTGACTCAGCAGAGGTTCGGTCTCGTGGTCAGGGAGCCAGAGGCCCCAAACAGTCCTGTGTATAGTTACATTGTTACACTGGTTTCATGTGGCAGATGTTCGTCGTAAAGTTTTGGGGTTTCTCATGCAAATGGGTCCTCACATACTCCTGTTAAGTGATGACACTTGTCTTTCCCTGACCATACGCTAAAAGAAAATAATTCTTGTTGGTTTAATTGCTGCAAAAAAAAACATATTGTTATCTTGGATTACTCAAACAATCATGGATTGTGCACTTTAGGGATCTAATCCAAACTAAAAGCTCAATATTGGTCAGTAATAAAGCTTGTGAATCAACAAGGTTTGGCCTACCGAGCTCTGTTTGACACACTCCTTCAGTCACATTCTTATCCCTTTGGATCTTGGTGGTTTGAAGTCGAGTGTAATTATATACCTCGTAATTATCTTGGTAACTATTTACCCGTTTGAAACTTATTTGTCAAGCTCTGGCACTGTGTATTATAGATTCATTGTTCTGCTGTTTTTCCTTTTTCTCTCCTTTTTTTTCCTCTTTCTTTTTCGATGCGATCTTTTACACCAGTTGCAAGTGCATACAGCTGCGCCCAGTCCATTCTGAGGGATTCCCAACAGAGTGTAGATACAGGCTCCCGATTTTAAAAACAAACAGGGCTAAACACTCTTCTATCCCACCTGTCATTGGCTTTCTTAACAAGTTATAGTAATATGTTTTTATTTATTTATTTATTTATTTATTTATTTATTCATTCATTTTTAAATTAATATCTGTTGTCGTGGGTTTTTATTCATTGTTATTTATTGTCATTTTTGTATACTATGTTGCAGAACAAATTTCCCCATGAGGATAATAAAGACTCAACGAACTAACTACAGAACTAGCACAAATTATAGAAACACTGCATTTATAAACACATTTTCACGATGAACAAAATATTTTGCAACAATTTATCTTTTTAGCATAATAACAGTAATATGTAATCAATGTAATTTCAACATAAAATGAAAATGAAGATATAATTAGCATTTGTGTTAAACAAGTAATAATCATTACACCTTTCTCTATGTATTTATTCATTCATACTGGCATAATTAAGCAGTCCGATGCATTTGACTGTTGGAAATTTAATAATCAGCTTGAACACGTATTTCTTTTTCCAGTATTTTCTTGGATAAAATTATAATACCCACGCAAGGAAGACAGTTTTTTTTTTTTTGCTTATAAATTTCAAATTACTGGTGGTCACATAAGGTTGTTACCACTCATGGTCAATAAGATAACTGTTTCAAATCCATTTTTACAGATGGAAATGGCTCAGAGGAACAACAACAGAAGAAAGGGCACAGATAAAAGTACTAAATGTCTTCTTTAAGCAGTGTTTGCATAATTTGAGCCAGTAATGTGTTGACTAATGCCATATCTGACCATGTGAAGATCGACATTTTCCCACTCAATAAATGAGTCACGATCTCAGAAAGTTTGAGAAAGCCCTGTTAGGACAGCGCACTTAATTTCAGTTCCGGGTGTCTAATGACTGAAGCCTGGTGTTTTTCTCAGCCTGTCCATTCTCAGCGTATCCATCGCAGGGTTTCCATAAAGAATGTTTACTACACATTGTGCCCTGCCGTGTGTGTGGGTGTTTCTGACTGCTACAGGAGAACATAAGGCCTTAACTCCATTTCCATCACTGGCTGCCCCGTGCTCTGACCAATGCAGAGATGCACCCTTAGCTGTCTACCTAGAAACACACACACACACACACACAGGCAGGCGCATTCGCCCACACACACACACACACACACACACACACACACACACACACACATATATATACACACACACACACACACACACAGGCAGGCACATTCGCCCACACACACACGCGCACACACACAGGCAGGCGCATTCGCCCACACACACACACACACACACACACACACAGACATATATACCACACACACACACAGGCAGGCACATTCCCCCCCCACACACACACACACACACACACACACAGATATATACACACACACACACACACACAGGCAGGCACATTCGCCCACACACACACACACACAACACACAGATATACACACACACACACACAGGCAGGTGCATTCGCACACATACACACACAGGCAGGTGCATTCCCCCGCCCACACACACACACACACACACACACACACATACACACACGTACGCACACACGCACGTACACACACACACATACACACACAGACATATATATACGTATGCACACACGCACGTACACACACACACACACACACACACACACACACACACACAGGCAGGCGCATTCACCCACACACACACACACACACAGACAGCTACACACACACACACAGACATACACACACGTACGCACACACGCATGTACACACACACACATACACACACAGACATATACATACGTATGCACACACGCACGTACACACACACACACACACACACAGGCAGGCGCATTCACCCACACACACACACACACACACACACAGACAGCTACACACACACACACAGACATACACACACGTACACACACATACACACACACACACACACACACACACTCACACAGACATACACACACGTACGCACACACGCACGTACACACACACAGACACACACACTAAGGCTGTCAAAAGTGCCATGAAATTGAGTTTGAATATTAGCTTTTGTAATTATTTAGAGTTCGAATATATTTGAATATAATTTGCCTATAATTCACAAAAATAAGATGCTTATTGTCAGGCGCAATATGCACGTGACGCTCCCCCTAAACTGGCCTACGCGTTATTTTCCACAAGCGGGCAGTAGAATAGAGGACATCGGTGAACTTTAATACTAGGTTACTACATCTAGGGCCTCATTTATAAAATGTAATTTAGATCAACTGTGTGGCGCGTGTGTAGAAATCACGTCAAAGTAGTGATTTATAAAATTTCAACATGACTCGATTTGACCGTGGAAACGGTCGTGATCTACGTCGGGTCTTCACTTGACGTAAGCACGCAGGTTCATTTTATTTAGGAGGCGACATAGCTCAGGAGGTAAGACCGATTGTCTGGCAGTCGGAGGGTTGCCGGTTCAAACCCTGCCCTGGGCATGTCGAAGTGTCCTTGAGAAAGACACCTAACCCCTAACTGCTCTGGCGAATGAGAGGCATCAATTGTAAAGCGCTGTGGATAAAAGCGCTATATAAATGCAGTCCATTTACCATTTATAAATGAGCCCCCTTCAGTTTCTATAGACTGCGCAAATGAATAAAGCACTTTCTCGTGGATGTAATTTGCCACAAATCGGCATTTATTAATCATAGGGAAATGATTGTTTATAGGAAATCCCTGTTTATTTCTTAACACAAAAACTAATAATTCAAACAGCTAATACCTGTAGCCTAAAACAACATAAATTACTTGGTTTTGAACTTCTTTCATCATCCAATTTGATCAAAATCTTCAGAAAATAAAGGAAACATAGCCTGCCATGGAAACATTATTTAGCCTAAATTGTTAACTGACCAGATCTGTTAAACAAAGCGAAAAAAGAGACTGGCTCGCGAGGCTAGCTGACCAGTAACGTTCTGTCCATGGAGCTGAAAGTATCACCGTTATTGGTTATTGGTTATTGGCAAGGAAAACCAGATGATCCACTTTGTCAGGGTCCAGGGCAGAACATTTTTTGTTGACAGAGGAAGTAACGTTAGCACAGGAAATGAACTTTGCATGCATGAACATGATTCGCCACATGAAATTAAAGCCTATTCATGTTAATTACAATACGTGGGATCCAAAACTAATATTCAAATGCTCAAATTTAGGTTCGAACTTTAAAAAAAGAAAGATTCTCGAATAGTTTTCAAACTTTGAATATTTTTTGACAGCCCTAACACACACACACACACAGATGTATGCACACACAAACGCACACACAGACGATCACCGTATGCACACACAAAGCACACACAGACAGATACACACACACACACACAGATGTATGCACACACAAACGCACACACAGACAGATACACACACACACACACACACACACACAGATGTATGCACAAACAAAAGCACACACAGACAGATACACACGCACACACACACAGATGTATGCACACACAGACAGATACACACACACACACACACACACAGATGGGGACACACACACATACACAGACGGATACACACACACACGCAAACACACACATTGACACACACACATGGATACACACACACACAGAGATGGGTACACACACACAAACACACACACAGACGGATACACACACACACACGCAAACACACACATTGACACACACACATGGATACACACACACACACAGATGGGTAAACACACACAAACACACACACATGGATACACACACACACACAGATGGATACACAAACGCATACACACACACATACATGCACACACACATGCACGCACACACACAGACACAGAGATGGATACACACACACAGACGGATATATACACACATGAACAAACATGCACACACACTCACACACACACACACACACGGATATATATACACAGACTCACACACATGCGTGTATACATGCACACACACGCACACATGCATGCACACACACACACAAACATACATACAGATATACACACACACGCACACACACCTGCACTCGTTATGGAAGGAAACAGATCTGACTGTTAAACAGGATAGAAAATTAACTGCTTTTCATTCTCCTGACATGGTATAGTTCAAATCTGGATATTCAGAAACGTGTTAAACTGCCTCACCTTCACCTTTCTTATCCTGTTTTAGCACAGCTAACCCATTAAAAAATGTACCTGCAGTGGAAAACATAGAACAGTAACTTTAATATCTGATAGAAACCACAGATCCAGAATGGATTAAGGTCCAGACTGCCAATGAACCAACAGTGACCCTGAACAGGAAACTCATTTAGCATTATGGGTAAAGTCTCACCCAGCAGCTACGACAGAGCTGAGGTTTTATAAGGTTTTACACTGGAAACCTAACGAAGAACACAGCTTTATATATAAATAAAGCAGGAAGCACAGCAAGACACAACCCCCCCAAATAAAACATCTCTTTAAAAAAAAAAAAAAAAAAGAAACAAAAAAAAAACGGGTTATATGCTGCAGTAAATTTGCCACACCATGAATTTAACAGTTGTGCGCAAAGCATAAACCTCGTAATGTAGCTCTGCCATGCAGTAACCAGGACGTGCTCTGCGACTTTCCCTCCGTTTTTAAAGCGCAACACAACCGGAAGGAGAAGCTGCAGTGCTGCGGTTGTGCCGCAGAGTTCGCCAGAGTTCGTTTGCGCTTTGGAAAACGCGCATATTAGCCCGGTCGTTAGCTCTTTCACGGCAGACGCAAGACACAAAATGCCAATTAAACAGGCTTCTGGCAAATGAATAAATATTCAACGTGGCTTCGCAACAATTATGCGAGCGAGCTGTACGACTACAACTACACGGCCCCATACATTAATCACGACAGCCATTAGATAAGGTGCTACGCTCATCCACTGTTTTATAAAGCGATGCTACTCCATTGCAGCAGTGAAATGAATGCAGTTATGAAAAATGCATTAAGTTTTTTTGCCCCTGTAAAATACATTGATGCTGTGTAACTAATCCGCGGTTAGTTCACTTTAAGATCTCAGATTTAAACGGCCTCGCTTCCAGGTAGCGGTTTCTTGGGGAGACCGCTGAGAGTGCTCAGGTCTTGACGCGGTCAGCGGTCTCCTCTTTGGGTGGAGTGACAGGCTGATATTTCAGCTGAAAGCTCCAGTGTTCTGTTAGGCTGACAGTGTGGCCATTATGTGTCCTCGCTCCCTGGGCTGTTATCAGGCCACAGGCCCGGACCATGTGACTGCAGCCTGAGCTAAAATCTAAAGCAACTACAACATTTAGGAGAGAGTGCATTCAGATACAGCCTGTGGCTTACTGTGAAATGAGAGACAATTCACTCCTGTACATACACACACATACACACACACACACACATGCACACACACACGCATGCACACCTTCCCTCATAAGCACAGACACACACACACACGTTCACTCACATGCAGAGATATACACACACACACAAACATGCGCGTGCGTGCACACAGACACACACACAGACACACTCACAAGCACAGGGACACACACACACCTTCACTCACAAGCACGTGCACACACACACACACACACACATCTTCACTCACATACACAAACACACACCTTTACTCACAAGCACAGAGACACACACACATACACCTTCACTTACGTGCACAGAGACATGCAAACACAGACACACATACAAGCACGGAGACACACACACATGCGTGCACACACACACACACACACCTTCACTCACAAGCACAGAGACACACACACACCTTCACTGACATGCACAAACATACATACGCACACACACGCCCATGTGCATGCATGCGCATACTGTTGAGTACACACAGCTGCTTGCGTACGTGTGCATACTGTTGAGTACACACATCTGCTTGAATATGTGTGCATACTGTTGAGTACACACACCTGCTTGCATATGTGTGCATACTGTTGAGTACACACACCAGCTTGTGTATGTGTGCATACTGTTGAGTACACACACCTGCTTGAATATTCTTAAAATACAGATTCGTAGTCAAACCACACACTGCTGCACCTATACACACAAACAGATGCACATGCACACACGCACACACACACACACACACACACACAGGTGAGTACGGTTTGAGACGGAGATGTACTGAAAGAAAAGCTTGGATCATTAACCCTGTAATAAATCACCCCTGGGCTTTTAAACCTACGAAAGACTTGTTCGGGCAATTTATTCTAAGCAAAACATCAGCTGAATGCAAATTTCTTTTGATAGCTGCATTGTATGAAACTTCAAAAATATATATATTTTTCAACCTCTTAAAAAAAAATTTTCAAGGGTGCTGCTTCCTAGCTATTTTGCTTGCTGCTTCTGGCATGTGAAATGCAAGTAACTACATTTCCCACAATCCCCTGTGCTGATTTTAGTTCTGTTGGGTGTGGACTAGACTTCAGTGGATAGTGCATAAGGGATGCAAGGACATGAATAAACTACCTTTTCATCACTGGATGCTAACGACTTTTCTGGCCCCATTCTGTGTCTCTAATTAACATTTTTATGGCTCATCTGAAGAGGGGGATTCTAGGGGGATCTGATGAAGGCTGACTTACACAGAACACATTTTCACATGCAGCTGGGTATTTTACACAAGCAATTCAGCTGACTGATTAAATAACAAAAATTAGATTTAGAGTGGTATTCCCATTTTCATGTGTCATTTGACAAAGACACCTTCTGAGCAATAAATCGATTTCATTGAATTAAACATGAAAGTATAATGAAAAAAAGATTAAACGTACATATTTAATATTCAGAGCAGAAGGCCAGAAGCAAGAAAAGGAGAACAATAATGTTTTTATTTTATTTTTAGAAAGGCATAGTGGCCAAAGATCGAGACTTATGACTGGAGGGTTGCGGGTTCAATTCCTTGGTGTGTCTCATCATAGCCAATAACGCGCTGAAATCATGGCGCACGGCGCGTGTGATCATGAAGCGGGGTGAGAACATGCACGCGCAGCCCCGACGGCGGCGTTTCTCAGCGTGTGGGACGAGTAACGTGCGGCAGAGCACCCGAAAGGCAGCCTGAGCTCCTCCCACTCAGAGGCTGAGCTCCTCCCACTCAGAGGCTGAGCTCTTCCCACTCAGAGGCTGAGCTCCTCCCACTCAGAGGCTGAGCTCCTCCCACTCAGAGGCTAGGCTCCTCCCACTCAGAGGCTGAGCTCCTCCCACTCAGAGGCTAAGCTCCTCCCGTTCAGAGGCTGAGCTCCTCCCACTCAGAGGCTGAGCTCCTCCCACTCAGAGGCTAAGCTCCTCCCACTCAGAGGCTGAGCTCCTCCCACTCAGAGGCTGAGCTCCTCCCACTCAGAGGCTAAGCTCCTCCCGTTCAGAGGCTGAGCTCCTCCCACTCAGAGGCTGAGCTCCTCCCACTCAGAGGCTAAGCTCCTCCCACTCAGAGGCTCCATCTCCCACTCAGAGGCTCCATCTCCCACTCAGAGGCTCCTTCACCCAATCAGAGTCTCCATCTCCCACTCAGAGGCTCCTTCACCCAATCAGAGGCTCCTTATCCCACTCAGAGGCTCCTTCACCCAATCAGAGGCTCCATCTCCCACTCAGAGGCTCCTTCACCCAATCAGAGTCTCCATCTCCCACTCAGAGGCTCCTTCACCCAATCAGAGTCTCCATCTCCCACTCAGAGGCTCCTTCACCCAATCAGAGGCTCCTTATCCCACTCAGAGGCTCCTTCACCCAATCAGAGGCTCCATCTCCCATTCAGAGGCTCCTTCACCCAATCAGAGTCTCCATCTCCCACTTAGAGGCTCCTTCACCCAATCAGAGTCTCCATCTCCCACTCAGAGGCTCCTTCACCCAATCAGAGTCTCCATCTCCCATTCAGAGGCTCCTTCACTCAATCAGAGTCTCCATCTCCCACTTAGAGGCTCCTTCACCCAATCAGAGTCTCCATCTCCCATTCAGAGGCTCCTTCACCCAATCAGAGGCTCCTTCACCCAATCAGAGGCTGAGCTCCTCCCACTCAGAGGCTCCTTCTCCCACTCAGAGGCTCCTTCTCCCACTCCAGAGGCCTCCCCTCGGCTCCCTCACTAGGGCGCCTGCAGTCACAGTGCGGCCCCGGCCCTCGGCCCGGTGACTATGGCGCAAAACCATGCAGTCACAGGTATGCAGGACCCCCGGCCCTCCTGGACACGGGTGACTGGACCCCTCCCCCCCCAAAAGAATAAGCAAAAACAGCTCTTCTCCTCAACTAACCCTGCTTACGGCGACAGGGTGCCTGTTTAAATTTTAAACCGGGTGGGGGCGGGGGTGGGAGTGCACCTCCTTCTCGGAGGGGGGCTGTGGGGGGGGGGGGGGGGGGGTGGGTGGGGTATACGGAAAGTACAAAAAGCACGAAGGCTGGCGCGGCGTGCTAAACATTTAATTAAGGAAACTTAAAGAAACCAAAGTCAGCAGCGGGGTTCCTCCTCTCAACTCTGGATGACACGCTTCCGTGCGCTGCCGTGGAAACGCTCACAGCCCGACCCCCTCCCGCCCCGCCCGTCTGCAGAGCCCGGAGGAAAGCACGCCGAGCTCACGCTCGCATCAGGAAACCTCCGTATGTCTGTGGTAAACCAGTGGACCCATTGGGATTTCGGGGGGATGCGCCTGACCCCTCCGTGGAACAGAACGCTCGAAGCTGTAGCTTCAATTCCAGCGCAGGGTGGGGGGGGGGTGGGCGGGGGGGGGGGCATTCGAACACTTGGGCAAGATTGGGGGGTCAGGGTTGTTTGTGTCCATTGACCGCTGCCCTTCAGTGATTATTTCAGGGATGATTTTCTTTGCGTTCAGCGGTCAAAACCAAGGGCCCTCAGCCTCAAAGAGGCACTCTATCAAGCCGTCAGGGACCGAAAGGTCAGTGATTTCAATTAGAAAATTCCCCCCACCTGGTGCGCAGTCTGCTGGGGTGGGGTGGGGTGAGGGTGGGGGTGGGGGCGGGGGTGTAAAGGTTGCGACTCGACCAACAAGACTGTGGCTCTTTCCGGAGGTGCAAGGCACGTCAGTCATGCCATCGAGGTAAGTGGAGAGCATTTAGAGTCCAAGACAAGCCATCCATTTTCAACGAGCACGGCTTCCGTTTGAGCTCAGCGGTGAGTGACAAACGTGCACAGGGCACACGGACATTACATCAGTGCAGTCCATTAATCCATTACAGGGACCGTCCGGGTTCCGGGATTTTTAAATGCCATTCCAGTATTGCTGTGTATTGTCGATTAGGGCCAGACAGTTTTTTGTGATGATTAAGATTTTTATAAAATGAGCAGCCTGTGAAGAGCCTTGAACAGGCTAAATACAATTTTGAAAACACAGGAAAACTGAAAATAAAAAAAATAAAAAATGTGAACGATTACTTTAACATCAGAAGTGCATGGATGTAAAGTTGATGTACAGCTGGATGCAAAGATCCACACACACACGCACATGCACACGCGTACACGCGCACCCACACACGCACATGCACACACTCAAACATGGGATATCATTACATTCCATCACAATCAGCTGGCACATGCTCTTATCCAGAGAGACGTACAGTAGTGGAGGCCATCAGTGCTACTCTCAAGAATACAAACGTGCTTGATCACCAAGAAGGCCCAGAGGCCTGTTTTTAATCAAAAAAGTGTATTGTTAACCCAACAAACCACGTTGTATTGTACCAGAAACAGGTAGCACTCGACCGATGCGTTTGAACTGCGGGAGAACATGTAACCTCCACGCACACAAAGCAGAAGATTCTAACCAGGGGCGGTGCAGACACTGTGTCAAGGAAAAGGCAAGCACTCAAATAATTTCACTCAAAATGTCTTCCTGGTTGAACCACACCACTGCTGTCTGCCTGGCCTAAACGCTCTCTGAGATAGAAACTGAGCACACAAGTTTCACGACACCTGAATGTAGGCACAAAATGCAAATCTTTTCCTACACAGTCCTGGTTTTAGAAGCATTAGTCACATCGCCGGGAAGGGGGCGTAACAGTTCCTAAATAACGGCTCTACGATTCAGAAGATCGTCTTTTAAAATAGTAACTCTACTGACTGACACTAAGAAAATAAAATATTGAACAAAGATTGCGTGCCTTTTGCCTGCGTTCAACTACAGCGTAGACGAGATTAAACTGATTGATTGGATCGATTTCCCTTGGTTGCAGCTCATCCACACGCTTGGTATGAGCCTGTTTTGCATTTGCTACGTCTCTCTGCCAATGGGAATACAAGGGAAAATATGTGGGTTGTAGGAAGATTTTACATACCTGCATATTTACGCTATTTAAAAAACTAAAGCAACACATGCGGCCCTCTCAATAAACATAAAATATGTACTTCATTCAGTGAACTGCCAACATGTTTTCTGTTTAGAAATGGCATTGGTGCCACAACAGTAATGTTGCCATTAAGTGTTTTTCTTCTGAACAATGTTTTGTACTTGTCACATCAATGAAATATCTCTAAACACCATTGTCAAAACCATGGAAACTAAGTGCATTAGAAAAATGAGCAACGTCTAGCTAACAAACACCTGGTGAATTTTAAATTAGGACTAAATTCTATAATTTTTGTTTAGACTGGGTAAAGAAAAACTAACTGTTTTGTTCATTACTGTTGTACTATGTTTTGTCTTGCCAACAGCAACACTGGGCCAACATGGGGGAGATATTCAGTGGATATTTAACATTGTTTGTGCCAATATTGTGCATCTGGCACATATGTACACGGTTGATATTATGTCCAAATGCCCTTTCCTAGAAGTGTTTCATATATCTTTCTCTTATGCTTTTATGTATTCAGTTAACAGAAGCTTGTATCTAAAGTGGCTTATAACACAGAGGACATAATAAGGTTAGAACTGCCACAGAACTCACACAGAACTTATATCACACAGTTAAAACACTACAATAA
This sequence comes from Anguilla rostrata, assembly GCF_018555375.3. Classification (NCBI taxonomy): domain Eukaryota; kingdom Metazoa; phylum Chordata; class Actinopteri; order Anguilliformes; family Anguillidae; genus Anguilla; species Anguilla rostrata. The sequence goes on along the minus strand of NC_057946.1, from coordinate 36,491,955 downwards.
TAAGCAATGCTCTAATAAACGCATGGTCAAGTGTGTGCCATACTGAAGGGGAAATGTCAAAGTTTTTATAATTCACCTTGTGTTTTATTTTTATCGGATCACTCTGATCAATTTCTCAGCTGCCCCCCCCACGCCTGCCCCCAGTGCCACATAAACACTGCAGCGAACATTCAGAGATTTCCCATTTCTATGGTACATCTGGGTATTCACTGAACCAGTTTAAGGTCCTATAAAAACATGCAGAAATTTATATGGCGGTGTTGTTCTGGGTGGAAACAGAATGTTAAAATGGCTTGTTATAACGGCAGGTTGTACTGACCCCCACACCCCCAACCCCCCAGCACTGGGAAACGTCCACCGCTCCTTGGCTCATAACTCCACCCATTCTCCATCTCTGCCAATCAATCAATCAATCAATGATTGACTGCAACATATCCGGTATTGAACCCGCGCTCCTCTGTCACTGCTGAACATGATCCCATTATGTAAAAATTAATGGCCCCGCTACGTCTCACTTTGTGTGATTTATTTGGCAGAAGTACATCGGCTACGAGCATCACAAGGGTACTTCTGGCTTCTCACCACAGGGGTTCGTGATCAAATCCCAGAATGGCCACAGCAAGTGCTGTTAAGGGAACTTGCATACTACAACAACTACTACTACTACTACTACTACTACTACTACTACTAATAATAATAATAATAATAATAATTTAAAAAAAATATGCCCTCCATTTAAACCTTTGAACATTTATATAATTCAATTTTGTAGTTGACATCATCATCACGTGCACGCGTCAGTAAAGATAATAGAACTGCATTGGCCTCTACTGAAAGGTCTTTGGGACTCCAGCCTGATAGCCAGGACAGTGTGGCCCCCCTCACTAATCCACCAATCAGCCGACTTCTTTACGCATCTATCCACATTAACACGGGATTAAGAGGAAACAACAATCACACAGACAGAAGAAAAATCAAACATGCTCAGCCTCAGTCAAGTACAGTCCACCAGGAATGTTTCCAAAAGCCAAAAATATGTTGCATTAAGAACAAGAAGTGTGTGTGTGACTGTGCGTGTGTGTGAGCTCGTGCCTGTGCATGTGTGTCTGTGCGTACGTGCGAGCGCGCGCGTGTGTGTATATGCGTGCGTGTATGTGTGGGTGTGTGTGTCTGTGAGTCTGTGCATGCGTGTGTGTTTGTGTATATATATGTAGATTTGTAGATGTATATGGATATGCAGATGTCTACTACATGTGACATATGTAGTATATGAAAACAGTATATATTTCAAATGTTTTACATGCACCATATATAGGACTGGGTAAAACATAATCAGTTAATTTCACTCACGTGAAAAGCAATCAGGCAGTACGCACTCCATGAAAGTTAAACTCTAAGCTGTGATCGATATACCAGTGCTGTAGTTCATGGCGCACAAAGTGGAAAGAATTCCCGGGGAAATATAATCTGTAGACCTAGTAAAGTCAATAACTCTTCCCTGCAGGTTAATTTTTTTCTGGGACCCGTCACAAATCCCTTCTCTGATTTGCTAACTTGGCTGCATAGGATCACAGCACTTCTTCACGTATCCATGTGGTAGTGTTAATTAGCCGAGTTCCGACATTAAAAAACATTTAAATGGACACACACACACACACAGACATATATATATATATATATATATATATATATATATATATATATATATATATATATAAACACAACACACACACAGATATTATATATGAGTAATATATGTATAAATATATATGGATGGGTGTATGTATATGGCGTGTCGCTTAATTTCCTTTTATCTAATAATGCATTAATTACTCGGATCGAATTCACTTACCCATTTCCGCTAGTCTATTTCCTTGGCTGTGTGAAATAGCTTTCCGACTGTGGAAACCTGCGCGAGACTCCTCCACCAGAGCCTCCGAATTCCAGAGCTGAGCTGCGCGAGCCGATCAGCCGTAAAATACACTTTGGGGCGCACCTCTGTCCTTCCTCGCACCCAAAATCTGGCAAAACAATGCGCTAAATAGGAGGATCCCAAGAGACCGAAAAAAAGGATGAAAGAAAAAAATTAAAAAATACAACGCTCTGAGGCTCAAGCCTACTGCGTCTCTCCTCGCGTTTTCATTTCCAGCATCCCCGGAGATGAGAGCTCCAGATAATGAAGAATTCGTTGTTGTGAATAATTAGGAAAAACTCGTTCCGATAACAACATTCTTTGTGGCTTGCAGCAGCCCTCCGACGCAGCTGCTCAAATGCATAGGAATAGTAGGCTACATCTGAAAAGTTGATGAAAATGATAATTTACCATTTAAAAAAACCAACTGTTCACATTTATCATTTATAACCCCCCATCGGGTCTTTCAATACAATGCACGCTGTTAAGCGCGTTTGGTAATTCAGGAAGTAGTCTGCCAGTCAGCGCAAGTTCCGCGGCAGGACTACGGCGCTCTGTGTGCAGGTGGCTCGCTAAAAAGAACAGACCGCCCC